>NC_087439.1:77391097-77694127 GCF_036321535.1 Camelus dromedarius
CATTTGCTAAAGATCAGTATTGACACCAAAACATTTTGTTGCCAGGGAGGATCAGTTATAAGTTCAAATATTTTTCATAACAATATATTTTGATATTAGGTATACATAATCATTGTTACCATGATGCTCTCATATTTGTAAAGACTAAGATAATAACACTACAAATTATACTGAGTTACTAACATTGACTAAATTACTGTTTAGGTGTACTTATATTGAAAGAAAACATTATTCTTATTTTAATCTGAGTTGCTTTAACTACTGCACTGTGGGTGTGACAAAGTAGGGAAGATAGTTTCTGTTTCTGCACTGGTAGGACATTCTGAACAAGTTTTACTGAAACTTGAGGCCTGGGCAAAAGCCATGTCTTGAAAGATAATTTATGACTAATTAGATAGAGCTCCAGAGAGATTCATCTCCTGAGTTGTGGATTTACATTTCAAGGTAGGCTGAAACCTGGGACCTTGAAGACATTCAGGGTTGTAAATCTGGAGACAATGAACTTATTTATCTTTGCAATGGAGAGATTTATTTATATTACATGGAGCTAGAGTAAGGAGCCAGTATCTTTTCCATTATATTTCCAAGGAGACTGTTTCTGGATAGGAGTGATACAGCATGTAAATAAGTGCCCAGATCATTTTATTCAGGGTTCCTAACTGACAATACAGACTCCATGTGTGAAGCATAACATTTGCCTCCTATTGCATCACCTCACATATACGGACTGGAGAACAGGAAACCAGTAGTCATTGTTTGCTATAAATAAAGAATAAGGATCTACTCAGCTCTAGCCAATTTATGTGAACATTCAAGATAATATTAATAAATATAGATTTTAAAAACTTACTAGCAGGTGAATTGAATAATTGTCTGCATGTAGGTTAGCTGATTAAATTTTTTATGTTCATTAGTATATTCATAGATTGAACTGCACCTCTGAATTTCTTGATATGTAAGAAGCCTGCTAAAAAAGTACCTATATATATGTTCTGCTTTGGCAAACAATTGAATAGAGTTGTATATTCTTCCTTTTTCCAGCTTCTCTGAGATATAATTAACAGTTACATATTCTTTATTACTGCAGGACTTCTTGCAACTTTTACTATGTTAGTATGTTATGATTTAAGGAAGAAGGCATTGAATGACAAGGGTTACATATTTGTGCATCCTGACCATAGTTGTCTGCAAAAACTTTTTTTTACATAGAATATCAATAAATATTTCTCAGTCTAGTCTAAGGACCACAATTTGGGAATTGTCTTACTTTACTTACCCTACATAGTCTTGGCTAAGTTAATTCTCTTCAAGTGAAACTTCAGTTACTACCACCAAAGGGGAAATATAAGGTTTTAAAAATATATTCAGTCCACTTATTGTCCAATTTTCTTGTTTTTGTCTAAGAAGACAAAACAATCCTTAAAGGATATGTCCCTATCAGTAGAGTATCAAAAATTTTAAGGGAAAAACCAATAGAACTGCAAAAAGAAATAGACGAATCCACTATCATAGTTGACAGTATCAGCAAATCTGTGTCAGAAATGGACAGATCAGACAGGCCAGAATCAATAAGGACATAGTTGAACTCAAAATACAATCAATCAACCACATACAGTTGCCATCTGTAGACTACTTCATTAAAAAACAGAAGAATACATATTTCTTCTCAAACTCACATAGAAAATTCACTTAGACTGCATTCTGGGCCATAAAACACATTTAAACAAATTCAAAAGAATAAAAATTATACAGTGTCTAGTTTCAGACCACAGTGGAATGACTCTAAAAGTCTCAAGAGAAATTAAAAGATTTTTGGAAATAAAAATATAAACACAACTTATCAACATTTGTGGGATAAAGTAAAATAGTGCTTAGAGGAAAACTGATAGCAATGAATGCATATATTAGAAAGAGAGATCTAAAATCAATAATCTAAGTTCTACTTTAGAAAAACTAGGAAAAAAGTGCAAATTAAATCCCAAGTAAGCAGAATAAAATAAATTAGAATTAGTGCAGAAATCAAAGAAATCGAAGTAAAGAAAATTAATAGAGCAAATCAATGAAACCAAAAGCTGAGTCTTTGAAAAGATGAAGAAAATCAAAAAGCCTCTAGTCAGGTTAATTATAAATTATAAAAAATGCCACAATAAGATCAGAAATCAAAGCAGGGACATCACTACAGATCTAATGGAAACTAAAAGGATAATAAAGGAATAATATGAGCCCACAAATTTGACATGGTAATAGAAAGAAATAAAAAGTACACCTATTAGAAAAAAAGAGTTAAAGCTGTATTTATTTTCAGATAATATTATTGTATGGTAAAATACTCCGAGTAAATTACAATAAAACTGATATCTATAAATATAAATAGGATTTTTTAAAAAATCACTTAATATAGTAAGCTTTCAGGATGCTAACTGATTATATAAAAATCAATTATACTTAAATATACTCACAATGAACAATTTAAAAATAGAAATTTAAAAGCAATTTAATTTGCAGTAGCATCAAAAAGTACACAATTCTTAAAGATAAATTTACAGTAGAAATGCAATTACTATATAACAGAAATTAGAAAACTTTGCTAAGATAAACTAAAGACATAAATAAATAGAGATATTTCAGGTTCATGGATTAAAAAGTATCATCAAGACAACGAATCTCTCCCAATTGGGTCAAAATTTTATCTCAAAGACTTTTTTTTGTATAAATAAAGAAAAATTCTAAAATTTATATGGAAACACAAAGAATAGTAAAATGGTTTTTAAAAAGACTTAAAGGACTTGCACTACCCCAAATCAGAACAAACTATATAGCTATAATAAGATAATGGGTGTTGCAACAAAGTAGATATATATATATTAAATGGAAGAGCATTCAGAGTCTTCAAATGTAGATTTTTGATGAAGATGCCAAGACAAAATAGGGTAAGAATACTATTTTCAACAAATAATTGTTGAATGATTTTCACATCCATAACAATTAACTTAAAGACACTTTTCTCACTATACACAAAAGTTTGCTCAAAATGAATCACATAAACTACTGTAAAAGCTAAAACTATAAAATTTCAGGAGCAAATATTCAGGAGCTGTTTGTGCAAAAAGTTTTTAGATACATCAAAAATAAATTTTATGAAGAGAAAAAATATAAAATTTGGATTTTATGAAAACTTTAAAACGTGTGCTTCAAATGATGCCATTAATAAAAATGAAAAAAGTAAGCTACAGATTGAGAGAAAATGCTTGAAAAGAATGTATTTTTAAAGGACTTCTCCTGAGTTTACAAACAACACTTATAACTCAATAATAACCCAAATATATAATAAGAAAAAAAACTGAATAGATATTTCACCAAACAAGATGCAGACATGAAAAGATATTAAATTCCGTTAGTTATTAGAGAAACATAAATAAAAGTCACAATAAAGTGCACCACACATATACAAGAATAGGCACTTAATATAGACAAAATACTGACAATAAAGTGTATTGGTAAGGAAGTGGAGAAACTGGAATCAGATACTGCCAGTGGGAATGTGAACAGTGCAGCCAATTTGGCATTTGGTCATTTCCTTAAAAGTTAAACTTAAACTTGTTATACGATTCAGTATTTGCAGTCTTAGGACTCTTTCCAAGAGAAATGAAACCACATATGTTTGTGAAAGTGCATAGCAGCATTATTCATAATAGCCCCAAACTGAAACAATCTAAATATATCTCCATTGTTGAATGAACATACAAAAATAGGGAAAAGTGGAATATTATTAAAATTTAAAAGCTAAAATGTATGTTTTATGATATAACATAGGTGAATCTCAAAAACATTATGCTAAGTGAAGAAAGTCAGACATAAAGAATATATATTTTATGATGCTTTTCACATTAAATGTCCAGAAATGCAAATCTATAGAGATGGAAAGCAGATGAGTGGTTGCCTGGAAATGGAAGGTGAGACTAAGAAATAGCTGCAAACAGACACAAAAGAAGTATCTCAGATGAGAAAAATGTTCTGTAACTGAGTGTGATGGCAACTGCACAGCTCTATAATGATTTACTAATATCACTGACTTGCACATGTACTGTAATATTAAAGGAAATTAAATAAAGCCTAACTGAATGAAGAGATGTTTCATGTTCAAGATTCCATATTTTTAAGGTCACAATTTTTCATAAATGAATTTTCAAATGTATGCAGTCTTAATCACAATCCTAGCAAGCTGTATAAAGAATTTGGCCAACTGATTTTAAAATGTGTGTGAGAAGACAAAAGATAAGAAAAAATGTTGAAGAAGAACAAATCTGGAGAACTTATGCTACCTGGTTTTGTGACTACATTATGATGTGAAAATAGACATGAATCATCAGAGCAGAACAGAGTCCACAGATAGTCGCATATTCATACTAGCAATTTAATTTCACAAAAGTTCCACAGTAATTCAATGGGAATGAGATCTAATTTTCAAAAAACCAGTACTATATAAACGAGGCATTTCTATGGAAATAAATGTACCACAATTTTTTAAATCCACATTATGTATAAAAATTAACTTCAATTTTATTATAGACCTAAACAAAAGAAATAAATTCATTAATTTTAAGAAGATAATGGGTAAAAATTTTAGTGACATTAGGCTAGTTTTGTTTTAATGGACACACAAAAAAAATGATCTATGAAAATATCTATGAAAGTAATTTTATAAAAGACATAAATATTTCCTCTTCAAAAGACATTTAAGAAACTGAAAAGGGATACTTAAAACCAGGAAAAGTCATTTCCAAAATATAAAAATATCAAAAGTTTGCATTCGAAATATATAAAGAACTTTTACAGTCCATTAATAAGATGGCAGAAAATTCAACACAAATTGGCAACGTACTTGAACACAGACTTCATAAATGAAAATAAGTCATAAATCAGCAGATGAAAAGAGACTCAACTGTACTTGACATCAGCAAAATGCAAGTTAACACCATTACATGTCCACAAATATGACTAAAGTTAAATGCCTGGCAATACCAAGTGCTGTTGAGGTTGTGAAGCAAGATGCGTCTCCTACCTACTGTTGGTAGGAACAGTGGTTCAGTACAAATTACAAAATATTATTCAACAGTAAAAATGAATACAGTAGTCAGACACACAACAACATGGATGAGTCTCAAATGCATGCTAAATGAAAGAAATCAAATATTTATAAGAAATGCTAGAAAAGGAAGAACTCTAGTTATAAGAAACAGACCAGTGTTTGGCTGGGGCTGGAAATCAGAGGCTGGGTTGACAAAGTGGCATGATAGAAACGTAGATGATGAAATTGTTCCACATGTTGGTTGCCTTGGAGATTATATTACTGTAGAAAATCATAATATCAAATTCCCCCATACATTAATTTTATTGTATTTAAATTTTACTTTATTAAGATTATTTAAATGTTATGGCACAAATATACAGTTTTAAAACCAGCATATCTTAATGGTAAGTAAACTGGATAAAATATTAAAAAAATAGTGAATAATAATTAGTGTTAGTTAATGGAGGTTAACATTTTGATCCTCCCAAGGGAAGATTTTGAAGTAGAGACCTTTTTATATCTAACCTAAAAGAATACCTAATGAAAGAATGTCAAAATTTCCAGTAAATGTATGGTTAAGTAACTATGTAAATTAACATCCAAATTAGGACTTTTTAAATAACAAAATGGAGAGATTTAATATTATGTTGGAACAATAGATGTAAACTGAGATTTCATTGGGTATCCTGAATATGTATCACGTATGTTCAACCTAGCTAGGAAAGAAGACATGTATTTTCAGAATTTCAGTATGAAATCCTTCTCCAGAAGTGGATCATGCTTACTTGCTTATCTGTGGCCTACATTAAAATCTCGTATTTTTTTCGACAAAGGCTTGATCTCCAGAATATATAAGCACCTCATACGAATTAATACGAAACAACCAAACAATCCAATCCAAAAATGGGCAAAAGACCTAAACAAGCAATTCTCCAAGGAAGACATACAAATGATCAATAGGCACATGAAAAAATGCTCAATATCACTAATTATCAGAGAAATGCAAATCAAAACTACAGTGAGGTATCACCTCATACCAGTCAGAATGGCCATCATTCAAAAATCCACAAACGACAAATGCTGGAGAGGCTGTGGAGAAAGGGGAACCCTCCTACACTGCTGATGGGAATGTAATTTGGTGCAGCCACTGTGGAAAACAGTATGCAGAGTCCTCAAAAGACTAGGAATAGACTTACCGTATAACCCAGGAATCCTGCTCCTGGGCTTATATCCAGAAGGAACCCTACTTCAGGATGACACCTGCACCCCAATGTTCATAGCAGCACTATTTACAATAGCCAAGACATGGAGACAGCCTAAATGTCCATCAACAGATGACTGGATAAAGAAGAAGTGGTATATTTATACAATGGAATACTACTCAGCCATAAAAACCGACAACATAATGCCATTTGCAGCAACATGGATGTCCCTGGAGAATGTCATTCTAAGCAAAGTAAGTCAGAAGGAGAAAGAAAAATACCATATTAGATTGCTCATAAGTGGAATCTAAAACAAAACAAAACAGAAACAAAGCATAAATACAAAATAGACATAGAATACAAACCTATGGTTGCCAAGGGGGCAGAGTGTGGGAAGGGATGGACTAGGATTTCAAAATTGTAGAACAGATAAACAAGATTATAGTGTATAGCACAGGGAAATATATACAAGATCTTACGGTAGCTCACAGAGAAAAAAACGTGACAATGGATATATATATATATGTTCATGTATAACTGAAAAATTGTGCTCTACACTGGAATTTGACACAACATTGTAAAATGATTATAAATCAATAAAAAATGTTATAAAAAAGTTTAAATAAAGTAAGGGGGAGAAAAAAATCTCATATTTTTTATGTTTATTTCATTAAAAAAAGCAATATCCAAAGAATAGAGCACTATTTAGTCTATCCTTTCATTCAAGCACATTAGGAAAAGTTAAGCTATAATTCTATAGTTCCACTTTAAAAATATAAGTAGAAAAAAATTTTTTTAAGATGCATGACCCTTAACTTATTTAACTGAAGTTCTCTAAAAAGCACATCAGGTGTGCATATGTCTCCTGGATAGTACATGTATTTTTTTAAATATTCATGCTTAATTTAAAGAAGAAAAATTATTCTAATATAAACGTATTTAATTCTGTGATAATTTAGGGGTAGGGATAATAGCTCAGTAAGTTGGAAAACTAATGCATGTCTTTGTAAGTATATGTTTTATAGCTGGCATTTAGGTGTATATGCTCTTTAACCTGTTTGCTTTACAGTTTCACAGTGATTCTTATAAGGAGGCAACTCTGAATACACACACACAAATATACAGAGCAAAAGAAATACTTGTACTTATATGTAAGTTTAAATTAAAGTAAATGCAATTTGTAAATAAGTTTCATATTTTATCACTCATTTAGTACAATAATGTTATAAATACAATAATGTGATAAAGGATATAGTTTATGTCTAGAGGATATAGAAAGTTTTTGCTATTTTTTACTCAAAATATATGTAACTGAGCAAGAGAAATCATTCTAAATAATGACAAAAATTATTGAATAAATAACTTCAAGCATTAACATGCTGTATAATAATTTAAACAGCACCCTTAAAAATTTAGACTTATACTTGTGTATATAAAAGAGCAAAAACTATTAGTTATCTTGACAGAAGACTGCTTTAATTAAAATCTCCCACCTGGGACTTATCCTCATTTTTATACTAAAATTAGAGATTTTTACCTTACTAATCCTTTACTATCTTACAGATTTTTGGAGACAATTAACATGTTTTGAGAACATCAAACTACCAACTATTCCCAGATTTTCACAAAAAGAAAGGAAGAATGATCCTTTTTAAAAGTATTTATAACCTGCATGAAGTATACTCATACAAATAAGCATTTGTTAAACTCCTTCTATGCACGGCATTGGATTGGTGATTCCTGTGTTCTACTAAAATCCTCTCTTGGATAAACTTAACTCTACAGTCTAGAACAATTTTTCATTAGATCCACTAGGTTACCAGTTTTTCAATTACATTATTGCTATTTTATTTAAGTTATTAAATGGTAATTCCAAGAAACTTGATCCAAGAGACAGGTTCCTTTGGAACTTGTAAAAAGGTTAAAAAATTATTGCTATTTTCAGTTTAGCTCCAATTATTATCAGACTATCAGGATAGTTACATAAACCTTGATTCAAGAAAAGCAGATGAAGGGATTTTAAAGTAAGTAGTAGGTTTACTGTACCTCCAACTAACAATGAACCAACGAAGACTCTTGACTTCCTATCCAAATTATTTTGCACTCTGTCAAAGAACAATAGTCTGTGGTTACACAAAACAAAGTGTAGGTATATTTCCAAATATCTAGCAAGGGAGTTGTCATTTACCAAATAATCAACTAGTATATTAAAAGCCTGTATGTGGGCTATGTGATATGTGTCAGACAACACAAAGATTAATGAGCACTGTCATATCCTCAAGAAACTCCAAATTCTGGGGGAGAGAAACCCAAATACACACATATATGTATGGAAGGTGGAATAGTACAATATCAGAGATCCTTCCAGCTTACTGAAAACGCACAACTTACTCTCAGCCATTAAATATGTTTTATCAAATGCTTAATTATCTTGGGAAAATATCTTTTCTTTTTTAAAAAATATGTTGTGATGTTCATTCTTCATATAATAATAATTATTAGTGTTACAGCTATTAATAATATAATGCCACAATTATTATTTAATAATTATTATTATATAATTATTATCATCATCACTGATGTAGAAGTAGGTACAGGTGAAATACACTATTCAAGGAGCTTTGTGGAACTAGTCTTCACAGAAACTGCTGAAAGTGGAAAAATAAAACAATTTAAAATCTCTGGAAATGTTTTTAAGGGCATACAGCAAGTGAAGAAACATGTATTCAAACTTGGTAAGAACAGTGATAATCTGAGACATTTGAATCATGATCCCCTTCCTCCCTCCCAGATCAGTATAAGACAAATTAACTCCAGGTTTGTGCAGCCAAGAACACAGAGTTCCTTATGCCCGAAACTCCTAGTCATAGAATATGATATATTCCCGGGAGAGGCTGGATATGGGCAATTTGCATCCTGTCACCCCTACCTCTCCATTCTCTGTCCCAGTATCTTGTTCAGCGGGTAATTCTTGGAGTCGCAGCTAAGTTGAGGGTGCAGAGGATGTACTACTATCACAAGATATTGAAAATACTGGGGTCCTAATTGCCTTCTCCCTGGCTTATTCATAGGGTGGAATTTCCAGATTAGGGGACACAAGCCAAGAAGATCAGAGGCTCCCTCCACCAGCCTAGTACTCAGTTTCTAAGACAGAAAAGTCATTTGGGGAGAAATGTGCCACTATCCCCAACCCCACCTCTGGAAACATGGCTGAAGGATTTTTTTTTTCAGGGTAGAGACAAGTTATAAAATATAAAGATTCAAAGCCCTTCCTGAAGGAACTTTCATTGAAAGAGAGTATGGTGAACTTCAATTCTAAGGGTGTTCTCAAAAATAACAAAGCAGTTACAAGAAGACCGCAGCTTTATTAGAGATATACATCAGTTAAAGAAGAGGCCAATATATTTTACCAGAAAGAACCCGAAACAGACAACCAAGAAGAGTTCTCGTAGGGCCAAAACAAACTTCAAACACTGAATTCCTAAACTAACACTGCAAAGAAGCTCAAATTTAATTGAATCAGTCTGTGGGACAATTTATCCTCTGGGTCATTGTTGAAAACAATACAGTAATAAGCAAACAATTAGTAGAGCTTTACAGTAGAGTTGTATATGGTCAGAAAAAAAAGAGACAAAGAGAACACTAGTAAGCCACTGCCATACCACCTGCCTGTGTGTTCGTCACCAGTCGTGGGTTCTGGCCAGCAGAAGTCCCACTGAAACGGAATGAATTACTCAAGACTGTGGAAAAAGTCAAGAGAGCGAGAGGGAGTCAGGAGCCAACTCCCCGAACCTCTCAATTGCTCCCACATTTATTGTCTACAGTCAAAGGAGAAATCATTGACCATTGTGAGATGGAATGCAGGAATTTAGGGAAAGACAGGGTGGGATTTAGATTGTAGAGTCTGGCTCAAGGTCAGAAGGCCCTCTAGGTTTTAGCAAGTCATATTTGTATTGACATCAGTGAGCCTTACAGCTTATCAGGGCAAAACCCTTGAGAAGTAGCTGATTTAACATTTTTCTTGGACTCAGGTGGCTGTGCCTGTCTTAGGTTGCCCCCCTTTAGGGGTCTTACCCGTCATTGGCTAACCAGCCTTTTCACCTCTGAGTCTGCAGCTTTTTATAACTTGTTTATCATTCCAGCCCAAGACTCATTTCTTTGGGGGCCTACAGTATACCTTTAAGGAAGTCATGGGGAGAGGGGAATAATATACATTCTTATAGATATGTTAAAGCAGACCACCAGCCCAGAAGCAGCTGGGGTCTGTTACAATTTGTTAACCCAATCATGGGCTCCCACACCTGCCTGTGCAAATGCCAAGGCTGCACCCTGAAGGACAATGTCAGGGTCTCTGCACTACAGGGAAAATGGACTTCATTAAAATACTCCAGCCAGTCACTAAACAAATAAAGAAACCAACAAAAACTACAGTATGGGTGGTATCAAGAATTGTTACAATATATTAAATGAAATGTTCAGTTTTCAAAAAAATATTATGCAAAGAATCAAGAAAATATGACCCATAGAGAGGGGAGAAAACAGGCAGTAGCAAGAAGCAAGGAGATCAACCAGATGTCAGATTTAACACACAGAGATTAAGTAATACTTAGCAGCCATTAATAATATTTCCAAAGAATAAAGGAAACCATGGTTAAAGAAGTGAATGAAGCTATGAAGACAGTATCTCATCAAACAGAGAAAATAAAGGAAGAGACAGAAACTGTTTAAAAAGGAAGCAAATAAAAATCTAGAGTTAAGAATTATAATAACTGAAATAAAAAGTACACCAGAGGGGATCAATAAAAATAAAAATTAGCAAAATTGAAGAAAGATCAATACAATAGAGATTATACAATCTGAAGATTAGAGAGGAAAAAATGAAAAAAAAGCAAAGCTCAGAGAAATGTATGTGACACCATTAAGCACATATTAAGCACATCCAAGAGCAATATACAAAAATTAATCACTTTCAAAAAGATATACAAAAAATGAAATTAAGAAAATAATTCCAATAGCATCAAAAAGAATAAGAATTAAATTTAAGGAAAGAAGTATAAAATTTATACTTTGAAAACTGTAAGACGTTATTGATGTAAAACTGTGAGACATTATTGATGTAAATTAAAGGAGACCTACTTAAAGGAAATCTATAACATGTTTATAAATTGGAAGATATAATACTAAACTTACCAACATGACAGTAACTCCTAAATTTATCTACAAATTCAATGCAAACTATCATTTTCCCAGATGGTTCCTTTATAGAAATTGACAAGCTGATCCTAAAAATCCTATGAACTTACTCAAGGGACCCAGAAAAATGAAAACAACCTTCAAGAAAAAGAAAGTTATATGACACACATTCTGATTCCAAAAGTTACCACAAATCAACAGTAATCAAAGCATGTGGCACTAGGATAAGGATAAACATATAGGTCAATGGAACAGAATTAAGGATCCAGGAAAAAAAACACTTGAATAAGGTCAATAAAATTGTAAGAAGAGTGCCAATATAATTGTCAGAGGAAATTACTTTAACAAATGGTGCTAGGACAGCCGGATAGCCACACACAAAAGAATGAAGATGGATGCCTATCTCACAAAATATATAAAAATAACTAAAACAGATTTGAGGACAGTTATTAGAACTAAAATTATAAAAGTGCTACAAGAAACACAAGGGTGACTTTAGATTTAGCAGTGTGGTCTTACATCAAAAGCAGAAGCAATCAAAAAAATTACCTCATCACAATCAAAAATATTTGTAACTGAAAAGATATTATTACATTTATGTATTAAAAAAACGCATGAAATAGGAGAAAATATTTTCAAATCATATAGCTTATAATGGACTGGCAGCTAGTATATATAATGAATACTTACAACTCAATAATAAAAAGGCAAATAACCTAATCAAGAAATGGGCAAAGGAACCGAACTGGCATCTCTACAAAGAGATATGCAAGTGACATTAAGCATATGATAAGATGCTCGGCATCATTAGTCATCAAGGAAATGCAAACAAAACCACAATGAAATATCATTTCATACTCACTAGGACAGCTATTATAAAAAGTGTAGATTATAATAAGTATGGACAAGAATGTGGAAATATCAGAACCATCATATACTGCAGGTAAGACTGTAAAATGGTTCAGGCACTTTGGAAAACAGTCTGGCAGAAACTTAAAGTGTTGAAAATGTTCCTGTTTAAATCAGTAATTCCACTCCTAAGTATGTAACCTGGATAAATGAATGTATGTCAACACAAAATCATACATGAAAATTCATAGCAATATTGTTCATAATAGCCAAGAGTTGGATATAATCAAATGTCCATCCACTGATGAATAAACAAAATGTGGTATGTCAGTAAGTGGAGCAATAGTCAGTCATAAAATAAATTGCAGTACTGATACATGCCACAACATGGATGGACCTTGAAAACATTATGCTAAGCGAAGTGACTATATATAATATAATTATATTTATATGAAATGTCCAGAATAGACAAATCAAGACAGATAAAAAGTAGATTGGGAGTCACCTAGCACTGAGGGGAATGGTGAATTGGATGTGACAGTGAAAGAATATGTGATTTATTTGGGGGGTGAGGAAAATATTCTAAAATTGATACAGTAATGTTGCACAACTCTAGGATTACAGTAAAGGACATTTTGTTGAGCACATTGAGTGACTATTATGGTATGTAAATTATATCTCAATAAATCTGTTACAAAAGTAGGTAAATAGGACATTTGTCTCATGGAAATGGCTGTCTCACTAGCCATCATTGTGCACTGAAAATCTCATTTTCTCTGCCACAGTTGGGCCTATTTAGGAGGGCTTGTATTTGTTTAGATATAATCAGTTTTGACACATATTTTCAATATCTTTCTAAAGGATGGAACATATTATACAATACATGAAATTTAAGGCATTATTAGATGGACTATCAAAAAAGTATAAAATGTTTAATATTCTCAGGTAATGTTAACTTTTAAAAAGCGTCTGACATAACGACTTGGAACAACAGAAAACGAGCAAGGGTTACTTGGTTAAGCATTTTGCAAAAATAATACAAGAAATAAAATAAAACTGTCTACATATAATTAGTTTTCAAAAGCCCACTGTGAAATACTAAAATCAGAACTCAACCATACTAAGGAAGTGAGGTTCCTGAAAGTGCGGTGAATGAGAGTAGGGAAGCAAAATATTGTTTTCTTATTAAATATATTAGAAGGTCATTGGTCCTATAAAGGAGAATTGTAAAAACCATCTTGGACAAAATTAAATAAGTTATAAAACAAAAGGAAAAGCGGTCTTTGTTGAAAGAATAAAATTTCTGTAAGCTGAACTGGTATAGTTGATAGAAAGTGAATACATTTTATGCTTATTATAGTTTTCACATATGATGTTGCTCTTGGCAGTTGTCTGCTGGCATAAAAAATAAACTTCGAAAAATTGTAGAATAGATGAACAAGATTATACTGTATACAGTATATACAGGGAAATATATACAAGATCTTATGGTAGCTCACAGAGAAAAAAATGTGACAATGAATTTATATATATGTTCATGTATAACTGAAAAATTGTGCTCTACACTGGAATTTGACACAACATTGTAAAATGATTATAAATCAATAAAAATGTTTAAATAAATAAATAAATAAACTTCAAAACTGATTATTACAATATTAGCAAAGATGGTTGTAACTGATATGCACAAATACTTTTTAAAAAGAAAAATAGGTTATTTCTATTAAAGCAAGATTTAGAAGAATAAATTTGTTGAATGTATTTATCGAAAAAAAAAAACAGGGTGTGTAATTAGGGTAATTTATAGCTGTTATAGATTTATACTTATAGAAATCCAGTCTCATAATCTCTCATGATTTATGTAATTTTGACCCTTTGGAATTAGCTTTCTAAACTTAATTTGCATTTTTAAAAATTTTAAACACTTTTATTTAAGTGTAGTTGATTTACAATGTTGTGTTAGCTTTTGGCATACAGCATAGTGATTTAGTTACACATACATACATTCTTTTTCATATTCTTTTTCATTATGGGTTACTACAAGATGTTGAATATAGTCCCTTGTGCTATGCAGTAGGACCTTGTTTATCCATTTTATATATAGTAATTTGTATCTGCTAATGCCAAACGCCTAATTTATTCTTCCTCCACTTCCCCTTTGGTAACTTTATTTTCTATGTCTGTGATTCTATTTCTTCTTGTAAATAAGTTCATTTGTACCATTTTTGTAGATTCCACATATAAGTGATATCATATAATATTTGTCTTTCTCTGTCTGACTTATTTCACTTCTGATAATCTCTAGGTCTATCCATGTTGCTGCAAATGGAATTATTTCATTCTTTTTAAAGGCTGAGTAATATACCAGTGTGTGTGTGTGTGTGTGTGTGTGTGTGTGTGTGTGTGTGTGTATCTCACAAATTCTTTATCCAATCATCTGTTGGATTTAGTTTGCTTCCATGTCTTGGCTATTGTAGATTTGTAGATAGTGCTGCTATGAACGTTGGGGTGCATGTATCTTTTGAATTAGAGTTTTCTTGGGATGTATGTCCAGGAGTGGGATTGCTGGATTATATGGAAACTATTTTTAGTTTTTTTAAGGACTCTTTATATATGTTTTTCATAGTTGCTACACCAAATTACATTCCTATGAACAGTGTAGCTGGGTTCCCTTTTCTCCACATCCTCTGCAGCATTTATCATTTGTGGACTTTTTAATGATTTGATTTGCATTCTTAACATCATTACAGAGCTTATTTTTATATCTTGCTAAATAATTATATTTTGGCATGTTTTGTGACATCATAAATATCTTTTATAAATGGAGAAGACTCAGTAAATTGTTTAATTTCAAAATTTGGGAAAATGTTTATAAAAGGAACAAACAGAATTAAAATTATTTTCTACATTAATGTGATTTTTTCCTGGATAATTAAACAGAAAATGTTTTGAGTTAGAGTGGCAATGAGGCAAGTGGTAAGAGTGCTTACTTAAGTGTTTTTTATCTAAACAATTTATACAACAATCTTAAAAGCTCTTGCTTCACTTTGATACTTTAGGTTTAATTATTAGCAGAACAATTTTACTTTCATTAAATATTTTAAAAATAGAATTACACACCTCAAATTGTAGAAGCCATATTATTGCCCATTACAGTATTATTAGTCTTCAACTATTTGAAGTCTAGCAACTGGACATAAATGTTTAAGTTTTGTCATTAAATTTTCATACATGGTGAGTTTCAATTATTTGTATATAACTTCTCAGGAGATTATTTCTGAAATCCATGACTTTTGAAAGTTGATTTTAAAAAGAGAGAGAGAAGAATCAAAACAACTTAATCATTTCTAACACTGGCTGATGATGGTTTGTAGGACAGTGTGAGGTGGCAACATTGCAAAGGTAAGGAGTTTGTCTTTTACAGTAAGTTCAGATTCAGTTTGCTATAGTCTATATATCTGCAGACTGGCAATTTAATACAATCCATCAATGTCACAATCTGATGACTGAAGGGAACTGACCATAAAGCTTAGGAGGATTCTCCTCTCATTGTGTAGAAAAAAGTGAAAAGATCTTTTCCCTCCAAAATATATTCATTGGCATCTGAGTTCAATTATATAGCATATTTTAAAATGATCAACTTGAAATAATATTTTTAATTTCTGAAATCCAACATCTGATTAAAAAACACCTTCAGAATTTTTGTGAAATACAAAGCATCCCAAACTATTAATGGTAAGTCAACATACAAATGTTAGAGAAACACCTCTGCTGTTCACAGGTAGCAACTATACATTGCTTCCCACCTGTTGTCTGCTTTATTCTTTCATAAGATTTGTTGTAAAATACCTGTGATAAGGGCTTAGACACAGAGATTGAACAGATCTAATATTTGCACCCTTTACAAATTTTAGATTTTAAATACAGTGTAAATTGAATTGAAATGTCAGACATTAGAAGAGATATTTGGAAAGTTTGAATTGAAGTACTTTTGATCATCTATTTCAGGTAAATCAAAGAAAAAAATTCATGAAGTCTACTTCCTCAAATGTTTGTATCATTTAAAGTTGGACTTCTGTGGAAAATGCATAAACTATTTTAGATTATAACTATAATAAAATTTAGAAAGAAAAGCAATCTTAGTGAATATATGTATATTTCCATATTTGATCTACTAATAGGTTATATTAATTTGTCAAATTTATGGTAATTAACATAGGTGATCAGCAGATTTAAATGTAACATTTTATCTTTGTTCTAGTTCTAAAACAAATTGTTATGTGTGGAAAAAATTATCTTTAATTATTCTTGAAATGTGTGTGTGAGTGTGTGTGTTTGTATTTATAATAACCATATTTATTTGGTAAATATAATTAATGACATCTTTATGTACCTGCTTTTCTTAGTTAACCTATGCCAAGTGAGGCCTAAACTCAGTGCCATTATATTCTTAATGAATTAAGATAAGATCTAAAACATCACACTGTGGAAATACTAGTTTTCCACTCGAGCGTAGATAACATAATACTTTTACCATGATTAAAGGAATGAGGATATTTCCTATGGCAAGTGAGCAAGGCAAGGGAAGGGTGAAGAATAACAGAAGAAGATATTTTATGAGACAAGTCAGCTTCCTTCCCAGCTTTCCTCAGTGACTGCAGGGAAGCTACCACCAACATAAGCCACTACAGGTTTAGCCCCTTGTACTTAAGAATTTGAATATTTGTTACTTAAATATATATCAAGATAAAAACGAGTGGTCACTTTTTCAGTACATTAACATTAAAATGGAAAGGACAGAAGAATCAATGAACTTTGAAGACAGAACAAGAGAAGTTACTTCTTTGAAAATAAACTGAAAAAAATTAAATTGCATAGAGCCTCAGGAATAGGATATTATAAAAATGTTGTGATATTTATATCATCTGAATCCCAGGAGAAAAGAAAATGGTCAAGGCTGAAAAAAGATACTTGAAATAAAGGCTAAAAATTCCCAAATTGGCAAAAGATAGAAACCCACAGATTCAAGGTTAGAGAACTGAACAGTACCATCTATCAACAGGTTCTAATTGACTTTTATAGAACACTGCACAAAGAAACAGCAGAATATATATGGTTTTCAAGTGTCCACAGACATAAGAAGATACACCTTACTTGGAACAACCACTGCTCATTGCTTCTTTATATGAGCTTATGAAAATTCTCAGCTCTTTCTCTCAATGGAATTATTTGTATTTTTCCCCATCAGGTAATTTTGAAGCTATTTTTTTTTTTTATCTACGTGTGTGATTTTTGCAATCCTGTGAAATGTCAACTCTTAATTTAATTCAATTTCTATGCTAGTGAATGTGACCAAAGTATTTATGCGCTAAAATTATTCCATAGAGGCAGATTTCCACTCTTATAATCTATAAGTGTTTCCATTATACAGACGTCCTATCCTACTTGTCATCATTAGGGGATTAATTGTGTACTCTATGCTAAATATTTGATATTTGCTGCTCTAAGAAATAAAAAAAAATCTATTAAAGCTTTTCAGATTGGAAATATATAAAGAAAGCTCAAATGAAATGCTTCTGAACTGATTTAAAAGTTTTCCTGTGTTGATAATTACTCTAGAATAATCTTGCGCAAAAAAAAAAAAGTGGATTTGCAGGGAGTTCATAGAATAGTTATCTGTAGTCGGGGTATCAACCTTGCAATACTGAAAATTCCACGCTAAATCAATAGAATGAACTAAAAAATACTTTGGAGGTTTTCTTTTTTGTTTTAAAAATAATTGTTATGGTATTCCAAAGTAGCAATACATAAAATTGTGAGCAAGTTTTAACTTATTTATTCAGTCCACTCGTTCACTCAACATTTATTAAGTGTAGGACACTGAGCAGGTACAGGCAATATAAAGAAAAAACAAATGTGTCTCTCTTCAAAAAACTTAACTTTTAGAATGGGATTCAGAAAATTTGCATTAATAACTTCAAATGTTTTAAGTACTATAATTTTAGAAAGTTATGATGAATATAATATAATTAATTACAACTGAAACATAATTTACAAAAATACTCAAGTTGTGGGTTTATTAGTCGGACACTCACGTAAGTTATATTTGTTCATTGCAGAGGTGTCCCTTTACCTATTTGGTCAGTTTAATTGTTTAAAAAGAAATTAGGCTTCCTTTGGATTCTTACAAAAGCTGTGTGAAGCATTCCTATAAATAAATAATGACTGACATGTCATATTAAAATATAATATATGATATCATAGTAAATAATACATTATGATTTATTAGATATTCCCAATATAGTTAACCCTGGGCTAAAAGAAGGGGACATGACAGATAATTATTTTGTTATTTGTAAACAGCTATGTAGTGATCTTTGTAGAGGTAGTCTTATTTCTAAACTTTCCATATAAGCATTTAATCAAAATTTTTTCCTATTGAATATTTTACTTGTCTTGGAAAACATAATTTATGTTGTGTGCAAATGACACTTGTATTGATTCTTACAAGTTTTAAATATATATTGTGTTTCTTGAGTTTTAATTTCCCAGGTTCTAATCTTTTCCCTTTAAGAGTAGGAAGAGAGGATTCTAACTTTCTCAGTTCATCAAAAAATGATTACTAAATTGGAGTTTCACTAAATTTAATGAAGCAAATGCAAAGTAGAATAAGATGATAATCTTTCTTTCCTGATAAATAATCTGAAGAATAGCTATCAAATGTGTTAGGCAACTTCTTAGACACTAAAAAACAGATTACTCGAAAATAGATTGTTCAGCATTAAGATACTGTAAAATAGAGTAAATACTACGGATATATTCATTCACTCATTTGGTTTATTATTGAATATAAAACTATTTTGTGATATTTGTGATAACATATGATTCCAACATCACTTTACTAATGGGCTTTTGTTTACTATATTCTGACAAAATACATAAAGTGTTATTTTTCAAATAATATAATTTTCTAATGGTTTAGTATTATAAATAAATAATCAGATAATATTTATTATGTGCCCACTGCATTCTGAGTATCAGTTTAGATAATTTCACACATGCTATCTACTTAAATCTGAAAATAATTACTTGTGGTAGGAATTATTAATCACAATCTAAAGTCAAAAGTAAGGTTTAGAAAAGCGAGTAGTTTTCCCATATACCTTTCAACAAGCTACATTATATCACAAAGTGCAGCTGTGGAAATAATACTTCCTACTGAAACTACTTTAATATACAAAAGAACATCTGATTTAAAAGTGCAAGTTTGCAAGAATGTATGGATGCACTTGGAATAGTGCCCATCTGTTTAGGAAAATGTGTCACATTGGAAATCTTATTTATGTGCAAAAGGCTACCTTATACTTTGATTATCACAAAAGCTTTCTCTTAAAAATATTCTGAAACTTTAGAAGGAAAGAAGGGTCCAGCTGAAGCATCCTCTGATATTAAAACTGACAGGTAAAAAACAAGATTATGCTTTACTTTTCCGGGTTTATAGAATTAGATTCCTAATTCATTGAACATTTTTAAACATTCTTTTCACTCTTGCTCTGGATTCATTGTGAGAGAGTCAATTACTGAAAATCCCACTTTGCGTAACATTAAAGTAAGCAACTCTTTGTGAATATTTTGCTACTCCTTCACTATCAAGTCAACCTGTGTTTTGAGTTATCGTTCCCAAAGAAGATGGACCTTCAACTACTGTTTTAATCTAGTCCTTCTTAAAGTTAATCATTAAGCAGAATTAGAAGTGCTCCATCTAGCCAAGGATATATTCTCTATAATGTCAACTGACTCATGTGTATTAAACATTCAGTCTTAGCTTCAATAAGATCATGCATCAAGTAACTGAGTGTCTCATATACAGAAAAGCAAATTACAGTTTTGGGAAACGGTTGGAAACAAATTTCATGTAAAATAAGATTAATAAAAATCCAGTGTCATTTAGACAAAATCTCTTACAATGAGAATGTTGTAATACCCTTAAAAATTTCCCTAACTAAAAAATGCAATTAGAAAATATTCCATTTGACTTTTATTTTTTTAAGTTTAGGATGCGTTTGACATTATAACCATCCTAATTCTGAAAGAAAAGCAGCATCCTCATCTGATCTAAACACTTTCCTGAATAAATTTCTCAAATAAAACTTGAGAACAAAGGTAAATTCTGAGAACGAGTTGGCCAGGTGGAAAGAAAAGGTCTCCATGAAAAGTCTCAGAGTTAGTAGTTTCATTTGCTTTGATAAGGTATACACACAAATTATGTCTTTGGAACAGGAGGATTTGTTATTATAACAGCATACCTACTTGTTTGATCTCTCTCCTTTTTCCTTATACCATCCCCATGAATAAGGATCAGGATATTCAGGTGCTTATCATGGCACTGGTGAAAAAGTTCCCATAATAAAACCCAAAACACAAGCAGACAGAATGTTTAGACCTTTTATCTCTGTTCTCTTAGCACTGGTTTCTTATATAGAATCAGGCAGACCTGATTTTTCATTCAAAGTATGATATTCACTAGCTGTGTGATCTTGGAGAAACTATTAACTTTTAATGACACTTGGTTCTTTTCCATCTATGATGCCTTGATGATCTCCAACCCACACGTTCTTGTGAGGTTGCATTAATATGTCATCTGCAAAGAACAAATCAAGAATATTTCTCTATTGTCCACTTTCTTTGCCTGATACATTATTTATGCTTCAAATTTAAGTTGTAAAACCCTCATGTAACTAACTTTAAAGCAAAGTTACTTAAATTATTTTCTATAATCCAAAACTTTGTTATCATATCACTAGAAAACAACATTGTTTAACACAAGTTTGACAAACATTCATTGAAGATAATACCTAGTTTGAAACTTGATAATGATACATTGAGATGTGCCCAGAAGTTTCTAAATATGCCATCTTAAAGCAACACCAAATCTTGAATAACTAACCAGTTTTTCCCAAGGATGCATTAATCTCTCTATGTAGAATTATTTTTCCTCCGAGTAAGCAGCAATATTATTAGGGAACCATCTTAAGTCAAATATCTTAAGTGGATAAAATATAAAATGTTTAGTGTTAAAGAATTAGACAATGCTGATGTTTCAGAGAGAAACTCTTTTGGTAGAGGGAATAGGAAAAGGGAACTAACAAATTATGCCTCAGGCACTGTGCTTACTTCATCCATGTTTATTACCTAATTTTAGAGAAAGTAAAATTGGAAGAGTGGAGAGGCATCTTAAAACAGACGGTAGCTGAAACCAAGATCTCAAATAAATTGGCTAAGAATTTATAATGGGGGGGGGGGGGAAGCAGACAACTGAGACAGAATATTGAAAAAGTAACCTTGGGCTTAGAAATGAAATGATCCTCAAAGTTTCATGGTTTAAAATTATGTGGCATCAAAGTAAATCTCTGAACTCCAAATGTTGACTAGCTGGCAGTTCTGGAGAGACTGGGCTATGTCTTTCATTTCTATTTCTTCAGTGTTCTATGTATTGTCTCCTCCCAAAAAATGTTCACTGAATAAAAATGTGTTCAATTGTACAAGGATCACTTAAGCATGTTTGTATAATGTTATCTTTGATACTCTCATAAGGACAAAGAGAAGCAAAGTATAGCCTGTCCTAAATAAGATTACTATGCTATTTTCTACATGTTGAATATAAGAAAAAATGAAAAATAAAGATTTTTCCAAATATAATATGCTTTAATTAAAAAATTCCCAAAAAGTGAAATAAAAATGTGCAAATTCTATTTTTCATTTCTTTCTAAGGCAATTAAAATGCCTATCTTACCCAAATGTATGTGTTTGCTTTGAAATCTTGATGTTTTTATTGATACAGAATTCTTAAGTTAAGGCTTATTTAAGGTATATGTCAGTAAATGTTTATGCAGAAATGCTTAGGAGTACTTATATGACAATATTTAAATATTTCCTGTTATCATGTTATTAGTATTTAAATAGCAAGTTACTGTAGAAACATTATTCCTTGGGATGGCATACTAAGTTTATTGTTTCATCAGGATGCAATCATTTTCTTAATAATTACAGGAAGCCCAGAGCTTCTGAATTTTAAAACCATTAGTAATTGATCACTTCAAATGAGAACACTGCTGTTATGACTAATGAATGAATTGTTAATGTTTGTAATAGATGATATTTTGTACTGATAGAGAAATGAGTATGTAAGATGATTTTTCATCTGATTCTCAACAGGATACTGCAAAAAGAAAGATAATTACATCTTAATTCCGTATTTCCTTTTTACATGTTTTAATAAAGTTTTGAAGCATAAGAAAAGTACTAGAGTTCAGTTACATAGGTATACTATATGATGACAATTTTCTATTTCAAAGAAAATTAATTAAAATTATCTGTAGATTTCTAGTGTATGAACATTTCTGACCAATATGCTTGTGAAGTAGGTAATTAGAGAAAACCTCACTTTTGTCTCAATAAAAACTTCCTAAAGGGCTGTTTGTTTACTTACCATCGGTTGAAGCAGTCATCTCAGGATGTTCTTTATCTGTTATTGTACAAAGAGTACTTATAAGCATGAACTATTTACATAAAACTCACAAATGCACATGTATAGTATTGGTTTTCCAATTTATGTTTCAATTTTTTTCAATTCTTACATTATTTGAATACCTCTGACCATTATCACTGCTCTGTTAGACTACCATGTCATGTAGACACATAGCAAATGTTTTCTTAATGAATGCTCTCTGTCTTTCTCTCTCCTTCCCTTTCATTCACCGAAAGCAGACACATTCATATTTGACTATCTTGTCTCTAGTTCCTTTTTCCACTACCAAAAAGAGAAACATCTCCATTGGGAGTTTTTTGCTCCCATTAGTTTTCATATCAGAAATATTCTAATCAAATAACACAAATCATAAATAATTATCCTTTAGCTACCTAAATTTACTTGTTCACAGTTGTACACCTGTAAATAGAAGACTGAACAATAAATTACAATAACTGATTAAAATTTTCAAGTTTTTTTTCCCTTGTAACTTGAATCCCTTTGCCTTATCTAACAAGAGGTAAGTATATAAATCATAGGATATCTTTCTGAGGGGCTTTATAAACACAGTTTCATTTTATTTTATAACTTTTTTAACAACAAAATAAAATATACCACTGTCTACTAAATGTCAAGATCCCTGGTCTTAGACCCATCCAAGAAAATATTTTCCTACTTTTAATTTTTTCCATTGGTTCTTCACCAAAAAATTGATAGACTGATTGTTTATTTTATTCTACATTCACCAATAGCAAATAATAATACTCAATGATCCACAGAGATATTTCCATATCTACATTAGAAGGGTAAAAATTGGAAAAAAAAGAAAAAGTAATGAAAGGTAATATGGTTATTAAAAGTTTCAAATTTAATGTTGAAATTTAAATTATTTCAGAGAACTTTTGAGGTTTTCTTCATCTAAAGATTCTAATGAGAAGTTATTCTCAGAATTTGAGAAAAGGTATACTGTGAGTATTTCATCCCTAAAGTCAATGTTTATTTCTCTTGTTGATTAATAAGAATATATTATTTTTACCATCAGTAGGTATTGAAACCTTCCATACTGTTCTAAAATTTTTGGTTTTTTATTTTTATGTTTTTATACCTCTCAGAGAATTATATTTTAAGTGCAGTGGAAAGGATTATTTTTCCTGTGTTGTCATCTGTCCAAGAATTTTCCACTCTGGAAGCAGAGGAGACCTTCACAAGTGAGAATACCAAAATAGAGTTAAATAGCTTTGAAAAAAAATTTTATTTTATAATTCTCTAAAATTTTTGCTAGTAGAACTGCCATGGTGTGTGTATGTGTGTGTGTGCGTGTGTGTGTGTGTGTGTGTGTGAATGTTCCATAGGAGCTACACAATCATTTAGGTGATAGCTTATGGAAAATTCTGTCTGTAAAAGTATAGCTGTAGTATCAAAAAAACTAAACATAGAATTTTAATGAATACCATAAAGTTTTTAGAGTATCAATATACATGATATGATAATAATTACCTGCAAGTACCATTTGCTCACATTCTATCAGATACAGTTTTGATGGATTTTCATGTATATTTTCATCAAAAACTTGCATCTCATGTTATGCATTATAATTATTTGTATATTGCAGATGCAATCATTGAAATTAAAAGAGGTTAGGAAAATAATCCAAAGTCAAACACTGATAAGTGGAAAATAAGATACAGACCCTGAATTTTCCTCAATGACTGAGTTCTTAATTATAGGCTATCCCCGAAGGTCTTGCTCAAAGTTATTTCATAAATTACAAAATTAAGAGTACACAGACAAGCAAAAAAAATTCTTGAGTCAAATTTTGAGCTCATTCTTTCCTAGTTTCAACAGATTTTTGTCTGTTAGGCTTGACATAAATTTTAAGTCAACAAAGGGAGAAATAGTTGACTCTATTAAATACACTTGAACTTGCAAAGTTTTTTAAGTTCAGTACCAATTCTAACATGGTTTTCCTTAGTTGTTGAACATGTTCATTCTCTCTGATCCAACAGTTAGGTTTCAGGGAAACTAAAGTTCAACATACTCAGTTAAGAAAAATGAATGAACATGAACAGTTTGATATAAATCTGATGCTTTAATATTTAAATACAGTTTAAAATACCAAGAGCTTATAAGTACATGCTAAAACTATGTGTAAGAATATACTAATATGAAAATGAAAGTCCACTCAAATAATAAAAGACCATACTTATTGCTAACTTTGTTTTTCACAAAACCTACAGAAAAAAAAAGTATATGCACAGTATCAGCAAGTGTTTACATTGTGTAATTCAGTAAGGAAAATTAATTCTAAAACTACAAATTTTGTTTAATTCTAATCATGTTTTGCAAAATTGACTGATAAAAGCACTATTTGTCTGACACAATGAGGAATGATTTTCCACATTGTTCTTTAGTCCCCTGAATAATTCAACCTTGAACCCATGGGACTTGGCAGCGGTTCACAAAAAGAAAAGCATTACCAAGTACATTTGCCTTTCTAAAGGAAAAAGTTATATAGTATAAAAATATGAATATAGCAAATGGAATGAGATGTAAAAATTATCACTGACAAATAATATCTAGCCATCCCATGTGGTTAAAAATAAGCATTTTAAGAGAAAGCGATTAAGTAAAGATAATCAAAGTCATTTTTGGTAAAAGGTACAAAAACAAGAAAAAGTCAAAATATAAATATTCAATGGGGAGAGGATATTTGGAAAACAAATGCCAAGGATACAGGGAGTGATGGTACACAGAGTAACTGAGAGAAAGAGATGCACTTTAATAGAGATTGTCATAAAATGGATAAAAGCCCACTCCAACAGGAAGCTTTATTTTTACCCCCTACTCTGTCCAAATATAAGCTTATGAAGAACAAACTAATTCTACCTGCTCTGCCACCTGCAACCTGCCTTAGTGAGAATACGATCCCATCAGTCTGGATTTCATGATTTTGAGATGCAACCAAATGGTCTCCACAGGAATTTAGAAAAATGTTCTGTGTTCTACTCCAGACCATTTTAACATGTTGGTTTATGCCTATTTGAATTCATTTCTCTCCTTTCATCCAGTTTCTTTAAATTGTTATTTTTTTGTTCTATTTTCCTCTGTTTGGTCTTACTTATTAGAATATACCTGATATATCTGTGCTTAGCTACAATTATCCTCACAATACTATTTATCCTACCCACTCTTATCTGTATCTTACTTAAACCTCCATATTAATTTCTTAATAAGACTTTATCTCCTGGGTTTTAGCAAAAGGGGCTGTAGAGAGAAATAAAAGCTATCATGTAACAATTTGATAACTTTTTATTACTGAAAATAACAAATACACAAAAAAGAATACTATAATAAACAGCAATGAGTCTATAACCCAGATCAGCAATTACCTCATGTTTCATCTTTATCTCCATCCACTCCTTATCCAAATTACTTAAATTGAGCCAAATTTTCAATCAACCTATATCCAGTGAGTGTTCAAATTTATCTAATTATCTTATGACTTTTTAAACAGTCTTCTTACATTTTAATGAATATTCTAATAATGCTCAAATAATCAATAAGTTTCTTGTGTTAGTTTTACATGTTAATCAATTTAAAAACATTATAGCCTATTTTGTACCCAACTTTAGACAGCTGAGTCAAAATAAAAATAAAGCCATAATATTTTAGAAGATTAGTGTTTACCATTCCTATGCCAAATATTTTACTGCATGTTTATACAAATTTGGGATTGGTTTTTAATATCAAAATCATATTTCCTCAATCTGCTATCCCATGCAATTACATACCTGAGGAAGGAATTCTAATGAGAGATGTGTATGAAAATGCCTGTCTAAGTTCTAGTGTTGCCTGTCTAAGTTCTAGTGTTGCTAAAATAAACCAGAGTTAATGATACTATAGGAGAAAAAATAAATATCATGTTCATTCAGAAATCTTTAGAAATTTCTTTCAGGAATCCTCGTGTTTTTGGAAACAGGGATTTTCCTCCACAAAAAGACCATGTTTGACTGTCAAAGAGTAAAATCAGCTGATTTTTTTTAGCTTCAAAGAGAAAGGTAGTTTGGGATGCTTTTAATTGCTCCATTCCAGGTAGAGGAGATTGCATTTTCTATTACTTTCTGATGTGAAGAGAAAGATCATATTATAATCAAAAAAAAAATTATGTTCATAATTCTATCTTATAGTAAACTATTTATTTTGTGTTAGGAAATATTTAGTGACTCTACACCTACCATACTGGAATTTTATATCTAGATAAAGGGGTAGAAAGGCATCAGTAATGAAAGGAACTTGATTTTGGTATCATGCAATTGCTTTTTGGCTGTGATTTTGGGCAAATTTCTTAAACTTTGAATATCCATTCCATCAATGTTATTGTGGGTCAAATACATTTACACCATAAGATTGCTTGAAAATTATGTGTCAATATTTATAACACATAGAAAACAGTAAATATTATAAAAAAATAATGTTTTAGGTATCATTATTCTGGGGAATATAACAAATCTCAAGGGATCCCCTGGCCTAGAATTCTGCTGCTAAAGAGAATATTGCTTTCATTAAATACATGCGTGAGGTACTTTACTGTCTTTTAATGTATGTGTATGTGTTCATGTGTGCATAATATATGCATAAATGTGCATAAATGACTCAGTTAATGAGCTCCAGATGGTCTTGGCTGTAGGTCTGGGTGTAATTTCCTGTTTGTGCAATAGATGGTAAACATCCAATCAAAGGATGGCTCTGTTTTGAAGTGGAGATAGCAGGGATCTGAGTTAAGTGCAGCTAAATCAGTTGGAACTCGTGAGTCAGGGCTCCAGAGAAGAAAGAGGTATATGGAGGGGGTCCCCATATCTCTGTTTTGACGTTTGCCTTGCGGACTGGACTATGCATATGCAAGGGAGATTACAAACGGCTTATCAGAGAGTGGCTACTATAGATGTGAAAACTGTATAGAAGTACTAGAAATCAAGTAGTGTGGGAAACAGTGGAACTCCAGTCCATCCATAGTGTATATACAAAGCTAACGGGTCATTAACACCCTTAGAATCCAGCTGAGACACTAGGAATGTCTCACATTAAAATCAAGGATCACACTCTAGTAAGTCTTTCTCTAGACTTATCCTATCAAATCTTAAAATAAACAACAGAACATATAGGAGATGATAGAGTTTGGAGGCTGGGGGGCTTGTGTAACATCTTGGACCATCTATAAAAAATGTAAAACAAAGCCTACAAAAATTCAAGCTGATCAGCCAGTAATTAAACTACTTACTAGAAGAAGAATATGCATTTTTCAGAAGAAACTACCAGACCCCTAATCTCCATAACAAATCATGAACAATAATTAGTAGCAAAAATTACCAAATGAGCAAAGAAATAGGAAAATAGGATTCCTCGTCAAGAAGTAGAACATTGACAATAGAAAAAAAAATAAACTCCAAAACAGTTCACGTATTGGCTCTAGCCAAAATATTTTAAGGTAGCTATATTATATTCAAAGAACTAAAGGTCTTTGTGTTCAAATAAAGAATAACATGATCACAAGTGAACATTTTGGAAATTTAAGTAGAGAAAAAAAACTATAAGAAAATAAACCAAATGGAAATTCTAGAATTCAAAGCTACAATAACTAAAATGAAAAATTATCTGGTTAGATTTAATATAGAATTGAAAACAGCAGGAGTCAGTAAACTTGATGAGAAATCAACAGAAAATATTTAGTATAAGGAACAGAAAGAAAAAACTAAATGAAATGCACAAAACATGAGGCATCTCTGAAAAAAACAAGAAATGGTCAAATATTCAGAAGGAGAAAATATTGAGAATGAGAGAAACATTTTTTGAAGACCCTGTGAGGGAAAATTTCCCAAATTCGTTGAAAAACAGTGACTTATAGATCTAAGAAGTTTAAAAACACTAATTCAGAGGGGAAAATCAAGACCTAAGGCCATCACTGTCAAATTGCTGGAATGCTAATATACAGAGCAAAATTGAAAGCATACAGAGAAAAAGACATACTACCCTGAGAAGATCAAAAATAATATTTATTTTTAAGGAAATAGGAAAAATAATAAATATCAAACGTAAAGAAATTTAAAAGATACACTAAACATGGAAAATTAGGAAAGACAGAGTCAATTTTTTAGGACAAATTAATAAAATTGTTAAGCCCAAATAAGATTATCTACAAATGAAAAAATATTATAAATACTAAGAACAAAGATTGTATATGACTTCAAATCAATCAGAAATTAAATGTTAAAATGAAGCATTAAAAAAATTCATGCCAATGAATCTGACAGACAGTACTTTGAAATAATCTACCAAAACTTACCCAGATCAGAAAAATATGAAGAGCTATTTACTATTCAATTAATAGTAAATTATGTTCGAATTTATAATCAAAATACATATGACAAATATCAGGCCCAGATGTTTACATTAATGAATTCTGTAAAATTTCTAAGAAAGTAATTATACTAATTTAGATAAACTATTTCAGTAAAGGGAACATTACTCAATTTACCTTATGAGGCCAGTGTAACATTGATACAATAAACTAACAAAGATACTTAAGGAAAAATCATTTATCCTCCTAGAGTATATATGCAAATATATTTAACAAAATATTAGTAAATTGAAGTCAGTACTATATAAAAAGAATAATCTATTATTACCAGAAAAATTTATCCCCAAATGAAAGTTTCCTTCAACAATCAAAAATCAATAAAATTCACCACATTAACAGGAAAAAAAGAACAGAAAGCACACAATTATCTCAAGAGAAAAAGTAAAAAGATATTTGAATAAATATGCCACACATTTATCATAAAAACGTTCAACAAACACAGAGTTAATCTTTCTCAACCCTGTGAAGAGCATCTAATAAACTCCTACAGCTAACGTCATAGTTAATGGCCAAAGACTAATTGCTTTGTTTTTGAAAACAGCCATAATTCAAGGATGATCAACATCACCATTTTTTATCACTATTATACTAGATTCCTAGACAATGTAATATGTAATAAAAAAAAAAAGGCATAAAAGTTAGAAGGGGCAATGAAAAAAGTCTCTATTTGCAGAATTTTTTTGCCGATAAATAATGTAGAATCTACCCATAAAATCTACTAGAATTAATAAGGGCAAGACATTATACTGTCAATAAAAATAATAACCAAAATATGGCAAATATTTTAAAAATACCATTTAGTATAGCATCAATATCAAGAAATATATGAAATTACATTTAAGAAAAAATTTGTAAGACTTCTACACAGAAAATTACAAAATAAGCTAGGGGAAAAAATAAATATTTAAATAAAAGTGGACATATGCCATATTAATATAGGAAAATATGTTTAAGATGTCCCTCAAATTTATCTACGGAGTCGCCAGAATCCATTTCCAAAATCCCAACTGATGAGATGTTTCTAAAATTTATATTGTAATGCAAAAGATCTAGAGCAACTAGGGTGGGAGGGAGGATGAGTCAAAGGGGAAGAGAGGAAGAGGCGGAAGAGTAAACTTGAAGGACTTAAACAACCTGATTTCAAAACAATAATTCATTAAAAAAGCGTAGTATTGGTTTAAGAAGATGACATAAATCAATGGAAAAGTATAGAGTACAGAAATAGAAAAAATACACATATGCACACACAAAAATATTATTTAATTTTCTACAAAAGTAATTCATGAGAGAAATAATTTTCTCTTCAGTAAGCCATTAAGAAAATCTTTTAAAATAATACAACTTGTCCATAATTCAAGGCACATACCAACGTATGTTCCTAAATATAAACACTAAACCTGAGGTTCTAATTTTTAAAAAAATACATAGTTTATCTTCACAAGAAATAAATTACTTCTCATACAGTACACATACACACAAACACACACACACAAAAAACCCCATATATCTTTAAGAGCTAATATTGTGGAATATTGTGGTAAAATTGGACTTCATGAATACTAAGAGTTTTACTCTTCAAAATATAATTGAAAAAAACAAAAGGGCAAGGAGCTGGGAGAAAGTGTTTGCATAAAAATATCTATCAAATAACTTGTATCCAGAATATATAAAGAATTCTAGTAATTCAATAATAAGAGGAAAGACAATCCAAGAAAAATAGTCAAAAACTAGAACAGATATCTGACAAAAGAGATACACAGAAATGACCAAAAACACATATGGAAATAATATTCAACATGATTCATCAATAAAGAAAGAAAATAAATAAACGATGGAAATATTATTTAGCAATGAAAACCAACAGACTACTGATCAGACAACATGGAAGACTATCGAAAAGTTTATGGTGATGAAAAGAAACTCCTGCACAGGAAACAAAATGCACATACTGTCACACCATGTATCCAGAGTTGTAGAAGCAGCAAAAATTAATGTAGGTGATAGAAATCAGATCAGTACTTTCCTGGAGTGAAGAAAAAGTTGGCTGCAAAGGGAAACAGAGAATTTTGGAGGGTGAAGAAAATGTTCCATGTCTTGATATAGGTTGGAGTTAATTTGTCAAAATTTGAACCTTACACACTTATCATGTGCGTTTAGTTGTATGTAAATCATATACCCAATAAAATTGATAAAATACAGGGATAACATGAGAGCAGATGTGAGACTCAAAATGACATATGATAGAGTGCTTTGTTTTTAAGGTAGGCATTCACTTTTAAATTTCAATTAATATCCACCAAAGCCATGAAACATAGGTGCTGAATATGATATTACAGATGATGAAATCAGAATCCAAAGAGGTTCATTAGTCTCAAGACCCTCACTTTGTCTCAAAACCCTCACCTAGTACCAGGATATATATTTCTTTTAAAGAGGAACTCACAGTTGAAAGTGTGTGTCTAATGAATAAGTTGTGTTATGCACAAATTGTTTTTAATCCATTTGAAGCATTTTTATAGGACTGGTAACTCTTTGCCTATGTAGTTATTTTATGCTCAACTTTTTTCTAAGTTGAGTAATGCAAAATTGATATTTAAAAATATGAACATCTTTGGAGGTAGAGAGTGGTTTGATTATTATAGAGACAACTAAATAAGTTGGAGCAGTTGAAGGTCTGGAAGAAAAACACCTTCAGGAACCTCAACTGTTGACATTATTGCCTCCAGCATAGAAGTGGCATGTATGTTTCAAAACTGAAACTACGTTATTTAGTATGTCATCCACTTTGCTGTGAAACTGCACTTTACTGCTAAACAATGGGAGTGTATATTAACATCCTGGATTAGTCTACAGTCATCACCAAATTCCAGTTCTGCAGTGCACAGAGCATGTCTGACAGATGAAAACAAAACAAACAAAAGAAAAACAGAGAAGAGTCCATATTCTGTGCACCCGCACTTCCACCATTAAACTACAATTTATTTTTAGTATATGACAGCATTTCAATTGTGATAGTGGTTTGGGACTCTGAAAAGGCAAACTGTCTTGTCACATGTTATTCATTTCCAAATCAAGGAATTTAACACTATACCTAATTAAATCACTTGCAAAAATATATGCCTTACTTATCAAAAACTGATGAATCTATTTATCAGAATTATCATAATTTAGTTACTGTATTTCTCTATTTATACTGGTCCTTAGTAAGGAACAAAGTGTTAACATCCAAATCCTTCGCCTTTAGAACCTATCCTCTTTTTGCTAAGGCAAAAGGAAAATGCCACGGGGACCTACCAAATCCCCAAGAGAAATGACTTATTTCAAAGAATGTGCCCAGCCTTAAAAACATAAAAGGTGCATTTTTGCTAGCATTTATAATTGATGGAAGATGTGGGAAGAGGCAAAACACCACAAGTATCAATGATTTAAGACTGTGAAAAGGAAAAAGGAAGAGGTTTAATTTTTCCTGGTAGGTCATGTGGAAAGAGGAGTGTTATTAATATTGCACATTCAAATCAAGGACTATCTTTAGAACGTTTTTATGTCACCAAGACTTTAGACACACTTCTAGTCATAACAGTTAGAAATAAATGAGCCATAGTAGATCACAGAGCTCATTCTATGCCATATTCACTTCAAATTTCCTGGGAGCAGATGTATGAATGATCTTAACCAGAAGGCCAGAAGAATACTCCATTTCAGAATTCATGGCAGTTATTATAATTTAAAAAAAATAAAAAGAAACAAAACAGATACCAATAACAGACGGTCTAAAAATTACTGTGCACATTTCATGTACAATCGTACTAAATGCTAGGGTATAAATGGAACAACAGAAAGGAGGAAAATGGAATATTAAACCTAGAGATCAGATAATCTTTAATGAAATTCTTACCTTGGAGTTTCATTCAAATTTGATAATTTTGATATTATGCATTTAATTTTGTAAAATATTTGTTACCCCCAAGTCATCTATTTTATCTTGTATCATATAGCTTTCATCATATTTTGTATATATTACTATTTTAAATTTCAGTTTTAAGTCTCTACATAGCAAATTGCATGCCTACGTCACATGTTAAATGGCATTAAACAATTAATTTCCTTTAATTCAGAATCGTATTTTGTATGCTTGACTATTGAATTTAAGCAATCGTATGTAGTTAAAACATAAACAAACACACAAACCTAATATAGATCCAGTACACCTGACATTTATATAGCTGGTAATTCTGCAAAAAGTATTTTTCTGAAAACCTTAATGTTCTTCATCCTCACTAAAGCAAACTAAGGATTTATGCTTCCGTTCACCTTCTGTTACCTCTGACTCTCAGACTATTAAGCACATAACAAAAGCCTTCTCTTTATCAATGGAGACCTCTTTGTTCTTAGGACAAGTCATTGACTTAGTCTAATACCACAGTCAGAAACTTCATTTAATAAATGTCTTGATATAAATGCATGAGCAGTTCTTTCTTTACAAAAAGAAGTAAATTAGATTGAAGTTCTGCGGGAGGAAAAGCAAGGGAAGATTCTGGAATGAATGATGGAGTTATAGGCCAAAGATATATAGTGGGTTGAGGTTGAATAGATCACCATCCCCAGAGAGGAAAACATATTTAAAGCTCTTCAATGAATAACAACAGACATTTCTAGAAAATTGATTTTCTACCTTCTTGGCTAATTACTTCTGCTTTCCCTGTTAATCCTTATCTATCAACCTATCATCTATCTATCTATTGAATTGATAGATCAGTACATCTATCTATAGATATCTGTATATCTATCTTTTGATCCATTTACATATATATATTGCTCAGTCTCACCACCTGAACTTACCAAGTTTATGATAGTTCATATGAAGTTTAGAGATTGGTAAGAGACTCTTAGATTACACTGCCACTAATATTAATTTAATTTCTCTCTCTGGATGCAAGTAAAATTTATTACACCAGCAATTGTCTACCCTTTAATTAGAATATATGCATATACATATATGAATATATAAGAAATACAAGAATTTCTATCACAAAATAGTCACATATTTATTCATTCTTTTAAATCTTGTTGACTAGTGACATTATTAGATTAAAGAAAATCTTGATAATCAATTCTGAAAATGTTACTTACTAGGTGTTATTATTTTAAATTCTAAAAAAATTGAAGTTAATTATAGCTTTAAAAGAAAGTATTATATGTTATTCAGTGTCTAATTGCTATATCTTTTAATTTTAGATACTGCTTTTTCCATTTTTTCTAAAAAGCATAAAGCTAAATTTGTATTATTCAATTACATGTAATCCTATCCTTTTATGTTAATATTTAGGTTTCTGTAGTAACTCATTATTTGAGTGTTTCAGACTTTATATTTCAAACTTTTATAAGACATAAGAAGAAATATACATTAAATTAAAGAATATACTGCAAGTAATTATCAGAAAAATATGAGATATATCAATGATTACCCATGCAATTAAAAAAATCTCAAAATGTTCCGATAAACTAGTTATGTTCTTTCATTAGATTATCATTCAGACACTCAAAGTAAATGGAAATTAATATGTTTATTTATTACATATTTAATGCTCACAATGTTTCTTTCTTATAGTGAGAAAAATGCAGAATAATACTATTTGGCCCACTTCCCTTCTGATTAAATAAAGACTGGCATATAGGTTTTTGCTTTCTTTTTGATGAAGTAATACACTTTCTAATTATACACTGAAACACTTTAATTCCCAGATGGCAACATCTGAGCAACTTCTGAGCTAACATCTTAAATTTCTTAATAAGAAACAACTAATGTTTAGCTATTCAATGACTTTTCATTAATAAGAACATATTGTCATTATCAAACTAAATTAAGAGAGAGAAAATGATTAAAATATACTTTAAAAATTGAGAATCTCCTCTTAACTGAAAAGCATGATTCTTCTGCGTTTTCTTGCACAATGTTCTTTTAACTCAGTATCGCTTTTTTTTTTTTTTCTCCTCAGAGTGGCATTGCCTTCCTCAATCCTTAGTGAAACTCTAGGTTTGAGAGAGTATCTCTTTAGATATTGGCAGGCTCTGGCTAAGTATATAAGGATTTCCCAAATCAATCCCTGCTGGTAAACGTAAAGGCAAAACAAACGAATATTAGTGGATTCTGGCCAAGTTGGCTTTCCAGGCTCTGTCTCAGTCAGCATTTCCCAGTCTTTATTCAAGACACTGAAATTATACTTTGCTAGGATCTGATCTCCACTTATCCCCTGTACAATAAAGTCCAAAGTAATAAATCATATATTTTCATGTTTACAGATTGTGCCCTTAATTTCATAGACTATTATTTTCTGCTTGCTGAAATAAATAATTTGATTAGTATGCCCAGAGATGCCTCAGGATTTTCCTTAATTAAAAGTTTTTTTTAAAAAAAGCTACAGAGATGTTCTGATAGAAAATTACTTATGTGTTCTATAGTCCAATAAGATTTATACTGGCATTAATTTTGTTGATTTTTAAATTGTCTTCCTAGAATTGATAAGGTCAGTGTCATGGCCTGATAGTTCTCACAGTACCATCTGCCTCTCTCACCTGAGTAACTGTTACACTTCCCACAGCCCACATATACAAGCTTTAACAGAGCTCTCTGACTGTCTTATCTCTTGATTTGGAGATATGACTTCACATCATATCATATTGTGAGGTTAAATTAAAGCATGAATTCGGATTCCAGGAAATACCGCCATAGGGAGAAAAATTAATTTTAGGAGTAAAAGTGATATGACTCGTTTATGTATAAGTACAGACATTCATACAACACATATCAGATGTACAATATATCTGTGGTACTAACATTTCTTAGGGGGTTTACTAGGTTAAAATTTAAAATTCTCCCTTACAGAATGAAATGAAAAAAACAGAAAAGGTTGAGAGACACTGAGTTAGCTTGAGGACCACTCATGTACAACACTGGTTTTTATGTTGTCTCAGATTGATAGGCTTAATGATTTGTCAGTAATCTAGAATGTGTTTATAATCACGTATTTACTGGTATATGGCCCCACCACCATTTTGGAATGCCTTACTTTGCTTTAAAACATTATCAAAACTGAGTCTGACTCAACTAGTGTTCTTCTTAGGTTTAAGGATGATAAAGCCTAATTGTGAATTAATTAATCAGTTTTATTTCCTCTAAACAATTAACTGAATTCATCAAAAGTACAATAATGGTCATTTAGTTGCACAGGCTGGAAAGCTAAAGTCACATGGAGAAAAATATCAAGCCATAAGACTAGGAGAGGCAAAAAACCAAAGTGAACCATAATCACCAGAAAGTACTATGACAATTTGAATATTTGGAGGCAAAACAAAGAAAAATAGTCATTTAAGCATTCAGAAAGAGAAGTTCTTGGGGCTATGATAAAATCTTAATATGATTATTAGGAACCAAAAATAATAAAATGCTAGTAAGTCCTTAAAATATTACTAATCCATCAAGTATTTGCATCAACATCATCGGTCCAAGTAGTAGGATGGTTCTTGTAATAAAAATTCTGGGATAAAACAGGCCAAAGGAGTTTTGGAATTAAACTATCAAATTTTCAGTTTATCTAAATTGGGAATGTTAGAAAGACCTTTGATTTTATGCTGAGTTCCTTTCTGAAGATAGTCAAGAAACACAGGGGACAGTAAGCACTAGCGACGTTGTGGCAGATGCTCAGGCAGCTGTGCATTAAAGAACTAGCCAGGCCCAGGTGGAGCGTGGTATCACGGATCATGAGGCAATCACTCTTTTTTCAATAAATTGCTCTTGTACAGGGTTGCTCTTAAATTATCCCATTGGGAAAACAAGTCTTATACAGTGAGGGGAAAGGCCATGTGATAATTTCTATAGCACAACCTGAGACTCATTTTTGGCATATAATTTATTTCTTCCTGACATGATGATATTTGGAGGATTGCCAAAGAACATGCAACATGTGCATTTAATGTAGAAAGGTCAGTTGCCAAGATATCCATTTTCATTGTCCCGCTCACATCAAAAAAAAAAAAAAATCAGCTATCATTTTACTATGTTAAGGACAAAAACATATGTACACTTTGAGAAAAAAAAAATCAACAGGAATTCCTCTTCTCTGTTGTTTCCCTTTCTTTAGTCTTAGTCCTGCTAAAAACTTCCCTAGATTGTGGCTATAAACGCTTTATGAAACGTCTCCAACTCCTTTCCTTCCCTGTCCCACTCTATTCTGCAGAGTGCCACAGTGTATTTTCCAAATCTCAATCCTCAAAAACCTGTGGTAGAGCCCAAATAGTGTTAATTTAAGGTCCTCCCTGATACTCACCTTTCTTGGTATGGTTTGTATCTACCTGTCTAGCTTTATCTGGCACTTCTTTATAAGAACATTTTGCTCAAGGTAAATAATTTACTCTTTTGAGCATGCCATAGATTTTATTATTTACATACATCTGTTTAATCTGTTCATACTCATGTATCTGCCTTTTCAAATATCTCCTGTATATTGTCCTTTCCTGACCCACCACTCTCACATTATCAGCTAAGAGCTCTCTTTTAATTTATCCTTAACTTATGTAAAATGCCATTTGACATAGAGCAAGGAATTTATAACTATTGGTTTTATGCCTTCTCCACTCCTAATTTTAGGACTTGCTTAAATCTACCTCTTATTTTTAAAAATGTATCACTTACTAAATGTTAATCATTTTAGAGTAAACACTATGACTTTTTTTTCACACTGTAGTTGACCATGCTTAACAAGGAGTCTGGTAAATCGGGGAGCTAGACAAATTTGGTAAACTGAATTGAATTCTAAAGCTACTGGATAAATGTGTAAGCGTTATAGGCTACTTTTATCCTGCACTATCTCTTCTCTTCCTTGTGGATGGTGATGAAGTGACGAGGTCAGTCACATATGATAAACTTTAGGATCACTTGATGCTTCAAGAATTTGAAATTTTACAAGTAGCTGTCTAGTTTTCCCAGAACCACTTATTGAAGTGACTGTGTTTTTTCCATTGTATATTCTGGCCACCTTTGTCATAGATTAATTGACCATAAAAGCATGGGTTTCTTTCTGAGCTCTCTGTTTTGTTCCTTTGTTCTGTGTATCTGCTTTTGTGCCAGTACCATGCCATTTGATTACTTTGGTTTTGTAGTCTCAAGTCAGGGGCATGATATACTTCCAGCTCTGTTCTTCTTTCTCAAGATTTTTTTTTGGCTATTTCAGGGTCTTTTGTGTTTCCACACAAATTTTAAAATTATTTGTTCTAGTTCTGTGAAAAATACCATTGATATTTTGATGGGGATTGCATTGAATCTGTAGGTCACCTGTAGGTCACAATATTAAATTCTTCCAATCTGTAAACATGGTATATCATCTCATCTGTATTGTCTTCAATTACTTTCATTAATGTCTTATAGTTTTCCAAGTACAGGTCTTTTAACTCTTAAGGTAGGTCTATTCCTAGGTATTTTATTCATTTTGATGTGCTTGTAAATGTGACTGCTTCCTTAATTTCTCTTTCTGATAGTTTTTCGTTAGTGTATAGAAATGCAATAGATTTCCATATATTAATTTGATATCCTGCAACTTTCACAAATTTATTGATAAACTCTACTAGTTTTTTGGTGGCATCTTTAGGATTTTCTGTGTATAGTATAATGTCATTTACAAATAATGACAGTTTCAATTTAATGTGTAAAACAAACATAAGAAGACTCTGAAAGGTGGAGAGAAGGCAGATTGGCTAGGGACCTCAAGAACCAAGAAATAACCCAATGGTGGTTCTCCCGGGGTTTTTGGTTTTGTTTTGCATTTCTTTTTTTTCTCCAGCTTTGAGATAATACTGGCATTAGCATAGGTATTAAGGTGTGCAATGTATATACTGTGAAATGATTACTACAATAAGATTAGTTAACACCTCCATTTCCTCACTTAATCATCTTTTTTTGAGTATGTAGTAATAACATTAAAGATTTACTATCCTGACAACTTTCATGTATATAATACAGCTCTGTTATTATAGTCATTTTTCTTATGGCTGGAAGATTGTACCATTTGACAAACATCTCCCCATTTTCCCCACATCCAGCCCCTGACAGACACCATTCTGAGTTCAGCTATTTTAGCTTATGCATATAAGTGAAGATACACACTACATAGCTTTCTCTTAACTTTTTTCACTGAGCGTAATACCTTCAGGATCTGTGCATGATGTTGCAAAAGACCGAATTCCTTTCTTTTTCATGGCTGAAATATTTTCCATAGTGGCTACACCAATTTACATTCCTATCAGCAGTGCAGAAGGATTCCCTTGTTTTTTTCACAGATTCACCATAATTTGTTGTTTCTTGTCTTTTTAATATTGGCCATTCTAACAGATATAAGGTGATATCTCATAGTTGTTTTGATTTGCATTTCCCTGACGGTTAGTGATATCAAGCATCTTTTATTGTAATTGTTCATCATTTGTTACGTCTTCTTTGGGAAAAAAATACTTATTCAAGTCCTTTGCCCACCTTTAAATTGGATGTTTTAAAATATTTTTTGTCTTGTTTTGTTTTTTTGCTATTGAGTGTTATGAGTTCATTATATATTTTGAATCTTAATCCCTTATGAGAAAGATAGTTTCCCTGGTTCCATAGGTTGCTTTTTTTTTTTTTTTGAAATACAAATATACTATTTTATTCTAAGGGAATATTTCTATAGTTTCCAAGGGGAAGACCCAAAAGTGTTTAAAAAACAAAAAACAGAATGGATAATTTAATCTTTCTCTTCTTTCCTGGAAAAAACGTAATTTTACATAATTTTAATAAAATTTAAAAAAGCAAATAACCTGACACATATCAACAGCTATGCTTATGAGGAATGACCAACAATTAATCAATATTTTATTTTATGAATTAATTTAGGATCTGGACAACTCTATGGACTAACATGCAGCTGAAATCCTGATATAGTCATTTACCTGAGTATTGGCTTTTCTTAGTTAAAAGATATAGTATTTTTTTTCTTCTCTCTCTCTCTGGTGTTTTATAACAATTTATCTACTGTTTCAAAGATTTGCTTTTCATACAGCTACAGAAGGAGAAATATTAGTGTATAAGGGGAATTGTATGGGGTTTTTTGCTGTGCAGAAACTTTTTAATTTGATATAGTCCCATTTGTTTATTTATACTTTCGTTGCTTACAATCTTGGTATCAAATCGAAAAATCTTTACCAAGACTAATTTCAAGAAACTTTTTCCGCAATTGCGTAGGTAAGCCAGAGTTTCATAAGTTTAAAATAGTATTATCATAAAATTCTACCCACCTATACAAATTAAGTAGCAGTATAAGGAGACACTGGATAATACTGATAAAAAATTGTGTTTGTCCATGAAGATTTGACCCCTGTGTTTTGTTTTCTAAGAGATCATCTAATGATATTTAAGCATATAGATTTTTAAAGTAAAATATTAATTTATTCTTCCCCATAACTTTACTAATATAATTTCATAGGGTAATTATAGGTCATTTTTATTTGTTTGTTACAACCATTCCCTTTAAGACTCTGTATTACATAATCCTTCTTCAACTGTTCTGAGTACTTGAAAAGTTTATCATTTTAATTATATTGTTCAGTTTATCTTTCCCTTTACTCCAAAACAAAGGCAAATTTCAGGAAAATAAAATTTAAATGCAAAAAATATCCTTTTTGTCCAAAAATTATAATTATATGCATATGAATTTAAATTGTAGTTTATTTTATTTGTGCTTTCTCTATTTGATAATAAAGACTTCTTCATAAAGTAGAAATACAAAATCTTGTGCTACATTGTCATCTGGGAGCTTCAATTAGTTCATAGCCTGATTATAGTTATAACTTTCTTCTTCTTTTTAAGGAGAATAAATTAAGTTTGCAGTTCTTTGCCTTAGGCAGTATCTAGAGGAACTGATATGAATATACACACATTTTATTAAGAAGGCCTTAGAAACATTTGATCAAATGAACCTATGCAGGTGAATAATGTCTTCCTACTACTTTAGTAACCATATGCATGCTGGAGAGTTTTGTTAACTGATTGTAATAGTCTTATGCTTTTATTGAACAAATACACTTTGTACTCAGTGAGACTTAAGCTTCAAGATTATAATAAAAACCGAGCTCTAAGACTACTCCAATACTAATCCCAGGGGTGGTCAAATAACCTAAGGGAGAAAATGACTTTGGATGGTGAATAATGTTCTTCCTAATAACACTTTAAAAATATTTTAGCAAACCATTTACATATCTATTCATCTACCTACATTAACAATATCCCATTTATTTACTGATATTCACAGCTACACTTCACTTAGTTTCAGGGAAAATAGTCACACGTGTGCAAAGGAGAATGGTCCCAGGGAGCTGAAGTAAAGTTAACAATCATGTAGAATCACTTTCTTAAAACTGAAATACCTATTCAAAAAAGGAACTAAATGGAGCATGCTTGTAATTTACAGCGTGTGGTTGGTAAAGGTATTAATGATAACACTTCAGCTGCAGATGAAGATGGAAAGCATCTGCTTCTTGGGACAGCGTCCTAAGAAGTATGATTCAGCCATTTTGAGCAAAGTGCCTCTTCTCATGGATTTCTTAAGGGAAAACTAAATTTTCCGTAGAATAATTATAATAAACTAAGAACACTTTGCTCTGTCCTCAGTGGATATCCTAAATGAAGGATCATTTTGATTTCTTTTTATAAAACAAAATAAATATCTTTGAAAGTAATTATACTTTTAGTTTTTCCTGAATATGCTGCCAAAATGTGGTGAATATAGTCTCATATTTTCCCTACACCCCAGGAATATAAGACTTTTCGAGACTTGGAGAAGGTGTTACAGTGTTAGCAGAGAGAAAATAATTCACCCAAATTCAGGAGTAAACACTAACAGTGAGAGAGTTTTAAAAACTTAACAACACGTCTCTATTAACACATTATCAACTTCAATATACACTGACATTTTTCACAATTCTGAGAATTTGATGTTCTTTGAGTTACAATTTCATTATCCTGTCCAATTAATAAAAAAAAATTCTAACACATTTTATAAACTCTAAGAAGTCAGGATTAACAAATAGAGTAAATATTATTAAGCACTGAGAAACACTGAAGGTATATAGAGTTCATGAATCTAATAAACTGTAAGTCCAAATTAATCTAATAAAATTATTTTAAAAGCTTTAAAAGAATATCCACTTTAACATTCAGAAGAGTGTTCTGATCAAAAGGCTACTGTCTTAATGGTTGATCACTGCAGATTATAGTACTATTAAAAATCACAAAAAAAATCTCATTAAGCTGAGTATTTGAGGGTGGGTTTGGAACCTAGAAAAAAATTTTAAAAGATCCTTTTATTCCTACTAATTCTCAATTTGCCAACAATTTTTTTCTCAATTTGCCAACAATTTCCATAATATTTGTCTTTCTATTTTGGTTTAAGGTACTGTATTTCTAGAATATTATTATAATTATTATTTTTAACTACAGTTAAGTTTAACAATGCCATCAGGCTTAACACATTGAGCTACTAGTGTGTGTTAGGAGATAAAGATAATTCCAGAATAGGGGAATGAGAGATAAGCAGATTATGTTGTCTTGATGGGGACAGGGTACATTTAGGGTAGGGAAGAGAATTTTGGACCATTGTGTATCTCTAATAGAATGGTCCAGGTAGATCACTTCAGTGGAGAGGACTGGTGAATCATTGGCTCAAAAGCACCAGAAAAGTTTCCCTGTGAGTTAACTTGATTAACCTAGATTTTTTGTAGAATTATGGTTTGTGGAAATATTTCTATTGCATTTTCTTCACCCAGGTGCATGCTGCTGTAGCCAAGCTACTACTTTTGCTCCTCAATCACACTACATACCATTTGTTTTCTTTTGTTTTGTTTTCTACTGGAACCATCACCCACCTTAACCTTTCTTTTTTAATTTTCATAAACCGTATTCATTTTTCTAGATACCTTTATTTTGGATATTTGTGAACTGTCTTGAAACAAATTGACCTGTTTCTCAAAATCCTTCTAAATTTTACTGAATATGATAAACTTTTATTTTTTCTTTTACCTCCTTAGTTGGTTAAATAACAAGTTCCTTAGAGTATGTTCTAAAGCTAGGAATAAAATATTTCTTTTGGTTTATAAATTACGAAGACTGCGATTACTAAATTAGCTGTACATTCTATTAAAATTAGATATTTTCTTTTTTGTTTCTCTCAGAAGTTTGATTTTATCTTTTTGAAATAATGAGTTGGTATTTTTTTTTTATTATCCTTTAGCATGTTCAAATATCTATGGAACTTTCCATTTCCAGGGAAGTAATCAATAAAATTTTAACTCAATATCTTTTAAAAATGTTTTTAAGGTTAATACTTCAGAAAGTTATTAAAGTTTCATCACATATCTTTTAAGTGTATAATCTCTAAATTCATTTGTCACTCAAAATTAGTTTTCTATTCAAAATTAGTTCCTTTGAATTTACATTTGTATACAAAATTAAATATACATTTGTTCTATCTATGGTGTAAATACTACATGGAAAAATGTGGACATTACAGAAGTTTCAGAAATAATGCAAACATTCTTGAAAAGTAATGTAGAACATATGCAAAATGTACAGACACATACATACACTGAATTTTAGGGGAAGCATAATCAGTAGATGAATCAATCATGCCTGAGTATAAAACATTAGTATGTCCTGCCACAGCCTAAATTCTTTATTAAAGGAATACTTCCAGATGATTACATCATTCTGTGAATATGTGCCTTGGTGATGTAAAAGTCAACATGTTACATCTGAAATCAACTGAATTGCCCTAGTGCCCTCCTAAAATATTTCAGTGCAAGTTGAGAATGACCAAAATGTGTTTATGAAGTGGTTTAAACATATTTCTGTTGTTAGAGAAAAGTAGACTTTAAATCTTGAGTATATTTCCTACCTCAAATTGATTTATTCTACTGCTTAAACATACTTCTAATATATAACTTGTCACATCAATACAGATCATAAGTTCTAAGATATGTACTGAATATAAAGTAGAAAAAGAAAAAAATTTTATTGAACGGCATCCACTTCTATTTAACTCTATTTCTAAAATTTTCTTCTACATGAGACTATTTCTTCTAAATAAAATATTCCATTATCAAATTATGGCTTATTAATTTACTTCCAAATGTCTTGGATTCGGTTAGTACAAGTTCATGACTTTTTGGTAAATTCAGTAGGTTTTAGAATAAGGAATCTTTTTGTTGTAAATAACGAAGGTCACAAATCTACCATTCCGCTCCTTCAGCAAAGAAAGAACAAGGTATTTAGACCTTTTGTAACTGTCTGAAAATTGTATAAATGGCTTTAATATTAATGCATTTCTCTTACTTTTAGTATTCCTCAGAGAACCTAACACCAGAGGTCAGTTCCTCTGCTTCTGTAATGAAACATAGTCTTGTTAAATGTTGTGTAAAACTACGTCTTTTGCCTTTTCTCCTTTGCTGCAACCAGAATGCAAATTGCAGCATACATACATACTAAAACATATAAAAATTCACTGATAAGGCAATCAGTCTGTGTAGTGCCAATTACAATATTTATGAAAGCTAGCACTCAAACAGTATTTTCAATAACAAATTAAAAGTACAATAAATATAACAGCAAAATATATGCCTAAACAGAGTCCACATATTCAAAGTAAATTAGGAAAAATTTCAAAATAACGCAAACTAAGAGAAAGTGTATGCTAAAATTGTTATTCATGGATATTTCATGAGATGCTTGATTTATGAAAATAGTTACCTCAGTGTTTCATTCTGTGTGTGTGATCTGTGGTTTGGTGTGCTTAGTAAATTCTAAAATAATAAAATATAGAGATTAAATAATTATATATATATCATATACATATGTAAAATGTCAAGCACTCATTTAGTCACTCAAAAGTATTTCTTGATCACTATCATATACCTGTGAGTATCATGAAAGGTACTGGACTTAAAGGTACAATAATATTTTTTAAAGCATTATTAATTGTGACACTTCCCAGGCCATCTCTCAAGACTGTGATACATGCGTAATTAGGTATTCTGTGGAAAACAGGTTTTAATAATATTTTCAAGTCTAATTAATTTTTTGAGAAATGATTTCAGACTGAAGAGACTCTCCCAATGTTAATAAACAGTCTTAATCTCCAAGAAAGAGTATAAAATATTTTTCAAATTATCTGAATAAGAACTTTTTGATTAATATTTTTAAGATAAAAACTAGTAACAGCTTAATTGCTAGTGTTTCATGGAGTACATTTCCACTAATATGGACTAAAATACTTAATAATTTTATTTTTCACCATTCATCTGGATATTTAAGACAATAATAACACTTTGCATTCCTTAACTTTTTAAATTCTGGAAAACACCTATGTCACCATGCATAGCCCCTCGATAAACAAATCACTGCCATTTATTTTAAAACGAATAAAAGCCAAATCCTAGTCGATGTTCTCTGGAGACTATGACATGGATTACTACCTGTTTCAGCACTTGCAGTGGGCAGTTATAGTAATGATAGTGGCTAGAATTTACTAACTGTAATTGATGAATGGATGCTTACCTAATCTGTAATCTTCAAAGCAACCCGGTAGAAATACAATGGTATAACTTCTACTTGAAGAAATTGAGGCTCCAAGGATGTAAGTAATTTGCTAAAATTAACAAGAACTTATAAGTTTTAGCAGCAGAGATTGAATTCGGCAAAATGAACTCAAATTCTCTGTACTTTCCACCATATCCTGCTGACTCTCCATAACTGCAGACTGTACACTTATGTGCTTTGCATACTGAAAGGTGGAATGTACACCATGGAAATATGTACACAGAGTAACATGGGCTGAGAGCTGCATGAATTCATAAGAAACTCCGAATTATATCGATGTATAGCAATTTAACAAAAGTGACTGATTTGAGCAAGTCTATAGTGTGAACCTCTGTACCATCTCCATACTTGTGGCAATTATTTAAACTTTAATATACATATAGTGACCATCTGAAAATGGAGACAGAATTTAAAAAATTAAAAGGTAAGTATATTTCTGCTAGATGTTCCAGCCAGTCTTTGAATGCATTTTCATTCATAAAAATAGAGAAAACAGGCCAGTTCTTCAGCTATACTTATGAAACCTTTAAATAGACTGAAAACTGATGATTGCTGTGACAATGACAATAGTTTTCCAGTGAGTAAATTATGGAGGAGAGAACAGAAAATCATCTACTTATTCCTCAAAATTGGTAAGGGGTAGGTTGCCCAGAAGGAATCAAAGAATAAAAATAGATATGCATTGACAAATGAGCTTCTACTTAGGGGAAAGCAAGGAATGTATTTAGATAAAAATTAATCCAAACTTGATAAATCGGATGATTAATTTCACAGTATCTGTTATAACCCATAAAAGAGATTTGAAAGTCATGATAGTCATCTTCAGTGGACATTATGCTGCTACAATTAAAAGGTCCATGGAAAATTTCATGGAAAAGTTCAAGGTCCCAAACAAAACATTAACTTACTTTTGGGAAGAAGCCAAGATATATTTCATATTCTCCAAAGAAAATATATAGTTAAATATATGAATAAAGGGAAAAAAATTTTAAGAGGAGAAATTGACAGAGATCAAAACCAAAAAAAAAAAAAAAGGTCAAATGAAGGAAAAATAGTAGAATACATTTAAATTTTTAACCTGGGAGAACCTAGAATAAGAACAAGTATGCTTATAATCTGTAAAATTATGAAGGCCTAGGGTAGAATTCAGGGGTCCCTGGAATGATAGAAAAATATCCTACTGAAGCTTAAAAAATTATGGACAAACAAAAACAAGGACAATTTTAATGTACATAAAATACTTATTAGGGGTGAAGATATATGTAAGAATATAAATCAAAAGCTACTTTCTTAGCTTATTTGGATAATAACTGATGATCTTCAGAAGAAAACAGATGCTTGTAAGTCTTAACAGGTCATTCAGCATGGTAACAGAAGTGAAGATACACTGCATGGACAATGGGCCTTACTAAATTTAGTAATTCATATATACTTATACAAAAGTTATCTAAACATCAATAATCTTGAGAATTTGACTACAGATACTAATTTGTGAACATTATAAATATAAGTATTTCAAAGACGGCAGGTCATTATTGTTCTAAATCACCATTATTCCATCATTATTGTCAGACTTTAACGTGAAACAAAATTATTCTAGAAGAAACAGAGGGACTAAAATTAATGACAAGCATCTGGCTGAATTACCCAAGTCAAGCGAATTTTTCCTTAGTGAAGTTAACAAATTTTATACTTAATTCTAATTACCACAAGTTTTTACTTACTGCCTGCATAAAGTCCTCATGATGTTCAAATTTGTTAAAGTGTACATTTTAACATCAAATAATCTACACAGAAGGGGCTTTTCTGTTTACCCCTTGAGTTCTTCAAAGCATATGCTATATTTAAACTCTAAAATAATATTACTTGCTTTTCAATATTATTTGAATCTAAAGAAAATACTGATTTTTCAAACAGAGAAGAGAAAATGTAAATATTAAACAATTTCCACATGCAGAAAAGCAATATATTAATTACACAAAAGTAATCAATTAACTTGGTTTTAATAAGACTACATATATATGAAAAAGTCCATCCTCTATAGGATGTATGTATTGAGAGGACACTGTAAAATTGGACATTTACCCAAGTGCATCCTAACATTTTGCCCCCCAAAGTCAAAATAAGAAATGGTCATACATCCAATACCCCTGCATTTTGTAAAAATGTTATGCATGGAATCATAAATTATATTGTTAATTATTTCTGGCCTAAAAGGTAGTGCAATAAAATTTTCTCAGAATTTTAAGTTTAGAAAAAATTGTTACTGCTGATGTACTGCTATGTTTTGTTCTATGGGCAAAGAAAGGTAAGGAATCCATATTGTTTCACTTTTAGTTTTGGTTGCTATGGAACTCTGAATTTGTTTTAAGCTGCAGTTGCTTCCCTTATTCTTTATATTTGATAACTATGAGAATACCTCTACCACCTTTATTATTAATTTTTATTTTTATTATTAACCAAGATATAAGATGACTTAAAGGCAGTAATAGGTTCTTTAATTTTTTTTTCATGTGAATGAAATTGTTCTAGGTGTCAGATAACTAGGAAAGACCAAATTGAAATAGGTTTTTAATGAGAGCCTACATTATTTAGGGTAAAATTCAATCTTTTTCAACAAAGAGAGCCCAAAATATGGTAAATAAAAATGAGTTTATTTCTCTCTCTCTCTGGGGAGTCCAAACATGAATAATCCAAGACTGCCAAGGTTGTTTCACACCACAAGTTTAGTCAGGCGTCTGGAGTCCTGATATCTTGAGGAACCAGCATTCTTTTGGTTATTATCCTGCATGGTTTAAATTGGTTTCCCTCTACATCTGTATATGAGCTCACAAAAAGAAGAAAAAATAGAAAGCCTTGGGAAAGTATCATCATTTTTAAGAAGACTCAGAAATTATGTACATCATTTCTGCTTATTTCCATTGCTCAGAATTTAACCATGGTAAAACTCATAGCCACATGCAAAGCTGATAAATGGTAAGAATCAGTCAAGTGCCTACCTAAAACTGACATTTATATTTCCATATGGAGGAAACAAATGAATATTGGAGTAAAATTACCATCTTAGCCATAGCTTCTCTGCCTGATGTATTTCCAATTTACCATCTGGCTTCTATTTGTTATAAGAAAGCAACAGTATTGCAGTGGAAGGTCTTTAGTTTTATAAATAGACAGGCATTGTTTGGCATTCCAGTTCCACTGATTACTAGCTGTAAATAGTTGTCAAGTTACTTAATGCTTCCAAGCATCTAACCTCTCATTCAGGAAATGTGGGTAAAATATCTAACTCAGAGGTCTGTTGATTTAAGTATAAGTCAAAATAAATGACAGCAATTAATATTATTAGAGGGGAAATTGTAAATTGTTCTTTATTGAAATATTTTATTCTTTGTCCACTAGTTATGATGATGTCTCAATCAACACTTAGTCTTTGGATTTACTCCTAAGAACGTGTACACACACACACCCCTCAGATAAGCTACAGTGTGTTCGAAAGAAACACCAGAAAGAACTGCTTTTCATAAAAGACAAGATGCGCTAACTAGGTAATATTGTTCCATTACAATTAAATAGGCAGGAGCTGATATTACAGACTAAAGGCTAAATGTATATTTACCACTTTGACTATATGCAATTTAGCAAGTCAGTGCTACTTGGAAAGCAATGCTTTTCAAGTGAAATGTTCTTTTTTTCACTAATATTTGTTTTGGTTCCAATAATAAATATGAAGGCAGCTGAAACAAAGATGTGAGAGTGGGAGTCACCTGCAAGAATATATACTTGAATGATTTTTTCCCCTGATGCACCTATTAGTTACTATGGTGACAATCTGTTCAAACATTTAAAGAGAAAATAGTGTCTTACTTTTCCATCATTTAAGTAACAGAATTTTTTTTTTTTTGAGTAAAGGAAGACTTATTTAGAGATACATCAAAAGGCAAGAGAAAGGCCATGAGGTGTAGGGGTTGGGTGCTCAGATTAGAGTAAAAGTAGGTACACACTCTATAGACAGAGTGTGGGCCATCTCTGAAGAGGGAGAGAGAGGGGCGGCGGCCACGAGGCACCCTGTTGCCAGTTTCTACGGGCTCAGTGGCTTCATATGCTAATAAGTGGCAGGACCAGTCTAACTAGCCTGGGGAAAGGGCTGGAATTCCCAGGAAGTTGGCCATTTCCCACTCTTTGACCTTTTGTGGCTAGCCTTGGGACTGCCATGGTGCCTGTGGGCATGTTATTTACCATGTTAATATATTACAATGGGCATATAATGAAGCTCACGGTCTACTAGGAGTCAAATCTCCCTCCATCTTGAATCTCAAGGCCGAGGGGGGTGGAATCTTTCACCATTTTGATGTTAAGTAACAGAATTTTTAATTTTAGTTAGCAAATTTATGTTTATAGTTTTGTTTAGAAATTTGTTGATTTTTATGTTTTTATATGTAAAACACCAATTTTGTGGTATCTTTACAATACAGTTCTTAATTAAAAATTAATTTTGTTAAAATTGGTTATAATTGCCCCAAATATTTAGTATAAATGCATCTGATAACCAAGTATTTTCTCCAGTGAATGCACAAAATTAGAAATTATTTTTAAATGTACAAATCATTTATCTATTACTCTTCAAAATGTATGTTTGGATAACATGCAAAATAGTATGGTCATTCAAGTTTTGACTAAGGTCTTCATTGAGTGTCTTGACAAAAGTAAGACTTGTCTGAAGTAAAATGAATAGCAAGTACCTTTAGGTAAACATTGAGTTTATTTTCAGTCCCATAATTAAGTGTTCAAATTACTTACTATTAATTTTCTCATGTACATGGCATTTGTTTTGAGGATAATTTTTAAACTGATATGCAGTTTTAACTTGAAGTGATCACTAGCTACCAGGTAGAACAGTGGTGGTAAGTAATTTGTTGTGTTAGAAATTATAGGCCACTGATTAGCCTTGTTTGTTTTACTGATATTATAATTAATAATGTAGAATAAAGTGGGTAAAGTTGAAGACAAACTGAAGTTAATTACAATTGAAAAGAAAATCACAATTAATCCAAATGTTGCAATTAGAATTTAGAATCTAGAATCATTCTAAGTGGCAAACTCCTAACACAGTCTATAGTTCTAAATTTCTGGCTTCATGTGGACAAGCTAATTCTGAATGCTTGCTTCTCTTTTCAAATGCTGCCTATTTTGCTACCTTTTAATCACATGTACACCGTTAGTGATTTACCTGACACCTGTCTTCTCTTGATAGGCTTAGCCAATTCAGTCATTTGTTCTTATTTATTGCTTTCTTATTTCATTCTTTTGGCTTGCTTACCTTCACTCTTTTCTTTATTTAATTTTGTTTTTTGTTAAATTCAGTTTAAATTTATTGCAATAAGACTGTCTGGGATCCATTTCTTACTCAAGTGTTCCTAGCTCTTTAAGTCGTATAACCTGCTTAGAGGTGAATTTATTTAGCTGTTAAGTGGGTACACTTGGAATACTGAAAAGGTTGAGGTATTAATCACATCACATTAAACATTGGAAATGATCAATGACTTACTGTTATCCTATAATCTTCCCATTGGATACCTTTATAAATTGTGAGACACACATACACACACACATACATACAAACTATGCAGAAGCTTTCTGAATAATTAATGTCCTCATAGGAACAAGTATCAGTAATGTAAATTTCTTAAAATAAATCAGGATCAAACTGCACAAAATTATCAGTAATACTAAATTTCCCTTAAAATATTAAACTAATGTATATGATTCTTTAGAACTAGCTCTTAACTGAGGGATTGTGAGCCTCTAGTGAACATAAAATTCATCTTCATTCTGTCAATTTTCCAGCTCAGACCTGTGCCAGTGTACCTCTTAAGAATGTTTTTTTCACTATACCACATTATTAACTCCTGAGGAATCAGGTGGTGAACAAGAATGTCAAAAGAAAATTATGAACAAATACACTTAACACAGTCTTGAGCCCCAAATAAAGAAAAAAAAAGTTCTTATTTGATTAAATACAAAATGAATTAAACACACATAATCAAAGTGGTCAATAAATATGGGATTGTGGAGGTGGGACTCACAGAACCTAAGTGAATTTGCTCCCTGATAGAAGCAACAAAAATACTGGCAAAATGATCAAAATTAGCTTTTTTCAGAACACTGAAAATTAATCACTGGCACAGAACAAGCTCAAAGAAAGAAACATTTAAGCCGTGTGAGAACTTGAGGTCAATGAATCACAGGCATAGAACAAGCTCAAATAAAGAAACATTTAAACCTTGTGAGAACTTCAGGTCAATGACATTTTAACTTAAAATTACCCCTCTCCTCTCTATCTTCAGCTCCATGAAGTGGTAGCAAAGAAAAGGCAACAGACTTAACAGCCAATGGTGGGGGCTGACCACTTTTGAAGCTCTGTTAATCCCATATCCAGAGCACAGTTAACTGGGGACCTCTGGAATCCTATTCCCAGGGTGCTTTCAAAAATAATAACAATCTATTTCAATCAATAACATCACAGCTGCCTAATGCTGCAATTTCAGTAGTAGCAAACAAGAAAGCCTAAAGTAGAAGGAAGGAACACCTAGTTAACTAGATCACAAATTGCAGACTTTGAAAAGCTCCAACATATTCTTGAAGATATGAAGATGCATGCATACACAGTGTTGTGTGTGCACCCAGAAAAGACTTGGGAAAGAGAGGGCTCAAAACACTCACTTTTGGCTGACAATTAGGACCTCCAAAAGCAGGAAGAGACAGCTAAGACTTATTTGTAAACTTCCTAACATTTTTGAAGGTATATATTTATTTACAAACAGATCCTACACCAAAAGGTGGAATACATACTCGGTCAACACATTTAAGAAAACCTTCCGACAGGTCACTGGCTACTAAACTATGAAACAAAAAGCTTATCAACTTGATAAATAATTTAAATATATCAAGAAAAAATAAAGGACACAAGTCACCAAATTACTACAAAGTTTAAAAACATGTTAGGTAATATTATAAACACTCTTATACCAATAAATGTGAGGAATTATACAAAATGGACAAATTCTTTGAAGAAGACAAAAAAAGCTCACACAGGAAGAAGTAGATAATGTGAATAATTCCATATCTGTTAAAAAAAAAAAAAAGCATTGAATTTGTAGGTGAAAACATCATATAAAGAAAGCTCCAGGACAAAATAGCTTCATTGGAGGATTCTAGTAAACATTTAGAAAACAAATATATCAGTTATATACAACTTCTTGCAGAAAACTGAAGAGAATATATCCCAACTCCCCTACACTGCTTGTGTCAATATAAAGTGAGACAATCACTTTGTCAAACAATTTTGCAGCTTCTCAAAGATAAACATATACCTACCATATGATCCAGCCTTTCTACTCCAAGGTATTTCCCCAAGTGAGAACACAGTTGTTTATGGCAGCTATACTTGGAATAATCAAAAACTCTAAATAAACCGAAGGTCCATCAACACATGTGTAAGTAAATAAACTGGCGTATCCATGCAATGAAATACTACTTAGCAATATAAAAAAGCATATACTATTGATACATGTTATTAACACGTACAACTTCCAAAATAACTACGTGGAGTGGAAGAGTCATGACCAAAAACAGCACATTCTGTATAATTCTTTGTAAAATTTGAGAGTATGTAAATTGATATTGACAGGAAGAAAATCAGTGGTTGCTGTGGAAGGATAAGGAGACTGAAGAAAGGATGGATGGAGGAATTACAAAGAGGCACAAAAAACTTTTGGGGTAATGGATATGTTCATTATCTTGAGTATAATGATTTTATAGGTGTATAACTATGTCAATACATCTAAAATTTAATACTTTAAATGCATTCAGTTTATGTATTTCAATTATACCATAATAAAGCTTTTTAAAATAAAAGTATTGATAAACCTTAGGAGAAATCAAATCAGAATACTGAAGTAAGAAAATCATACAGATTTTTCCTGTTTTGACAAATAAGAAAACAAAACAGTATTAAAGACAATACCATGCTGCACTGCTTAAGAACAAGAGTTTGCAGCTATGCAGACTTGGATTTCAATCATAGTTCTTTACTTATTTCGGTGTGTTTGGGAAACTAATCTTTTTTTTTCCTAAACTCCATTTTCTTAATTAATAAAACTGTATTATGAAAAAAGATTTCCTGATTGCTACTGGGAATGAAACCAGCCATTTAACTGGAATTTGTACAATACATGAAATTTGAATGGAGAACGTATTAGTTAAAAAAAAAAAAAAAAGATTGTATTCCTAAAAGACATATATGTCCTGGCTTATCAAAAATAAAGATATTAAGAAATAGGAGAAGGAATTTTATAGAATTCTGCATAAATGGAGTCACTACACAAACAAACAAAAAAGAATAAAGATTTTAAAGCAGCGAACTATTTTAATGTTATTTATTTAGGGATGATCAGGCCCATCTAGCTCTACTGGTGGCCTTGGAGTGGTTCAAATGGATGATGTCGGAGGTACTAGCACTGTGGTAGTCATATAGTAAGCCTCAGGAAAACTGATACAGAACATGAATTCATTTTATTTCTCTCTGCACAGCCAGTATGCTCTATGTATACAGGATGCTCACAATAAGACACCTTTTAATAATGGACTGATCAAATGTGAATGATAGCATGGAATAGAAAGAGTAGAGGAAAAAAGCCTTTCTTAACATATGCCCCAATTATTCCTTTAAATCTAAATTATATAAGGCTAAGAGAGAATAATTTTATCTGTGAAGTAACCTTGTCTGAACAATCAGAAAGTGAGTGAATTCATAGAATCACTGTCACCATTTATTTAATGTTTTCTATGGAAAGCTACTCTCAGGTGAAGCTCTATGGAAAGTGAGTCCCATGATGAAATGAGTTGCGGAAATAGTACTTCTGTCACCCTCTTGGAGCCTTGCTCTAAACATTGCACATTTAGATCTCTCAGAAATCCTGCCTCCAAAAGAAACAAACAAATAATTTTTAAACTGATTTAATGAAGTGTTCCACTTTTTTTTTTTTTTTTAAACCACAGAGTTCTTTTTCACAGATCTCTTTTTATTTGTAACAAAACTAGTTCCATGGAGCACACATTGGGATGTACTCCTTTAAGCCATGGGCAGAATTATAATACTTGTGTCAATGTTAAAATAAATGTGCATTTTCCACAGATACTCATTCTTTTCATATGGTTAGAAGAGCTATTTAGGCTTGGTTCAAAATAAGAGCCACTCTAAGAATGAATACTCCATGATTCCACACACTCAAGTTGATGTTTTTTTAATTATCTTTACTTTTGATATGTCCTGCATTTCTCTACATTTGACAGTATTTCAAGGTTTTTTTTCAAGCTTCACCACAGGTTATATAAGTCTCAAATGAGCTCTGTAGGGTACAAAAATGTGCCTATCTACATTGTGATGGAAATTGGAGATGCAAATCTATTCCTCATTTTGCCTTACTTCTTTGGTCTCAGACTTTTTTCTTCAGTAAAAATTTGTTTGTGTGATAAGGAATCTTCCCTAAATAGATAAAAATAAAATACTCTCAAATTCATTAGGCAATTGGGCTATAGCATAATGAATCTCAGAATTAACACTCATTTTTGAAACCTAAATGGTTTAACTTATTGCTACACCAGCTCTTTATTTCACGGACTATAAAATTCACAAAATATTGAGCTTCATGGGCTATGAAATAAAGGCCTATAAAAGTGTCTTAGAATGTGTAATTATCTGCTAGATTGGGCATTTTTACCAAACCCATAATAAAATACATTGAGATTTTTCTGTTAGAATCACTTGATATCTAAAAACAGGGGAAACTAATTGGAAAATAGATAAGGCCATGGTAATACGCAAATAAAGCAAATGAATAACAATTAATAATGAAATCACATCCTTCTAAAATTCTTTAGTACAATTAGGCTTTCTTAAACCACCTTTACACCTGGTGAAAAAATCTCAGAAAATGAGTAAACAGGTTTAATTACAGAAAATAAAACAAAACCGCTACCACAAAAGTTCTAAATCTGATACTTGACAGTTTTAGTACTTATTTTACTTCTTCCTCAAAATGGACTGAGAAATTAGAGTATTTAAATGTATCTTTCAGTGAGCAACAAGATGACTTGCTCTCACTCTGGCTTGCCTTCTCACAGCCCCCCTCCTGGACTATAGTTTTACAATTACAATAACCTCAAAGGGGAAAAAGTCATTTCATAGATCCTGACTTATCTTGCCATCTAGAAATCTACCTTCAGTTTTGCTCAATTCAAATCAATTCGACTAAACTAGTGGTGAAGTTGTGAGGTAGTACCTTAATGCCTCCAGATTCTTAACACATTTTCTTTCTTACACCCCATCCATGTATATTCTAACAGTGCTTCTACCCTGACTGTCAACTGGATATCTTCCTGAGGACATACTGGCTGGAAGTTTACCTTCTTTTATCTCTTATTTTACACCTGTCTTTTAACATTTGTCTTCCAAAAATTCTCTTAAAATCTGGCTGTTATTTAAAACACATTATTCAAAACATTAAACATAATATTCTTCATTCATCAACAGATTGGTCTAAATTATTCAGATATCTTGATATTTGCTTGTATGTGTATAGTCATACATTCATAAATGAGTTTTATTTTACTCTGCATTGCATTCTTGCTAACCATCTATTTTCCTTTTTAGCATGATTACTGCAATAGGACAATAGGTAGTTTTTCTTTTTTTCCCCTCTGTTAAGTCAAGCAGTCAAGCAGTTCCTAAGCAGCAGCATAGCTCCTATGCTAACTTACCATGCTCATTTGTAGAGTCCAATGAGTCCAGATGGACTTCGATAGTTGGGCTCTACTCAGGTCACAGCAGGCAATGTAAGCGTCATGCTCACATCAGTCTCCCTTGCCCTATCCCCAAGTCCACGAGGGCAATGCAGAGGAGACCCAGGTTAATGCAATGCACTCAGCTTATGGAAACTCCTAACTTTATAAGGGAATTGTTGACAAACTTGCCCAACATTCACCCGTGAGGAAGACACTACCTAATTGTTTCGAATGTAAGCAAATCTCCTTCACAAGTAGGTGTAGTTTTCTATCCTTAGATGTCTCTTGGGGGGAGTGATATCTTCATAAAGGAGACATGTCTTTAAAGCTCTCTGGAGGGAGTGACTATTTTATCTTTCCAGGGATGTGTGCTCTTACAACCACTCTTAAATTGCCTTCTAGCCTCAGAACATGCACAGAAATAAATGTCAGATCAGGGAGAATGATGACCCAATACCATCTTCCTCTCAAATATGGATGTGATGACACCATTAAGATGAACTTTATATTAGATGCTTGGTGAAGTGGTATAAATGACGCTGGGCTCCTGGAATTCTCATGAAACTGAGCTACTATATCAGTCCTGGCTACTTATCTCCTAACTTTAAACTGAGAACAGAATTTCTGTTGTGAAGTCATTTTTATTTTGAGTTTCTTTTACTCAAAGCAGAACCTAATCTTTACTGATGCAATGGTGGGTTTTTTTTTTTTTGTCCCTTCTTTAAAAATATGTCAAAATAACATAATCGAGTATCAGTGTACTTGCAAAGTATAGAAAAATACAAAAAAAGTTACAATTCATATAACTAAAAATAATATTATTAAAAATTCAATCTAATCAGTCCTTTAAATGATATTGCAATAGTATATTTATTCATATATATTTGTCTACATTTCTTATTATTTTATAAACAAAGTGGTTGAAATCAAATATCTATGTTAAAAGATTTTTAAGACTTGAATCAAAACATCAAAATTGTTTGCTTGAAGTGAATTTCACAAAAGTTTACTAAGAATGAATGAGAGTAAGTTCTTCAAAATATTTTGTTTGTTTTATTAGATTACTAGTGAAATTGAACATCTTCATATGTTTAGTAACTATCCATATTTTTGCTGAACGCTGACACCTTAGTTTTTTGTCCATGTGTACCTTGAGGTGTATAGCTATGTCCATTTGCTTTTTCCCTTTTGCAGTTAGCTGGGTTCATGTCATGTACCTCTACCCAACCAAATGAAGGCAGAACTGGCTTAAGTTAACTCCCAGGCTTGAATTATAATTAGTTTTCCATGATCTTACCCCTTCCAAATAGATTATACCTTTGGATATACATTTTTAAACTTATATACTATCAAAACTTCGTATCTTCACGCTTCATCAGATTATGAGCATAAATCACTGTCTCTAATATATAAGGGCATCCCATCTATGCTCATGAGTAATGTATTTCTCTAGTCTGCTCACAGATGCCTGCAGCCCATGGAGTCACAGAAAGAAACACCACTTACTGCCAATGATGTCAGTGTTGCAAATGTCTTAGGTGATGCAACTCTGAGAAGATTCCTATTTCCCTGGCTTTCAAAAGCACAAAACCTTTGAGCTATCAATCCATTTCAACTTTATCATTCAAGGATCCCTCCGCGTCATTCAGCTTGATTGTTTTATCCCTATAAATTGTTTTTGATTTATTATTATATTGTTCTTTAACTTTCTGCTTACACATTTTACTTTTCATGGCACAGAAATATTCTTTGGGATCAGTGCAGGGAACTAATCCCATCATGGTCTCTGCTATTGCCTGCTCCAATAATAATTATATTTATAATAAGATAAACTATGATAATCATTTGATAGTACTTATATAACTTACTAATAACTATTGTTTTAAAACTATGCTTAATAGTTTATTATTTATAATTAATGCATTTAAACTTTATTTTTAGCTTATTTCCCTTCTGCTTCTCTAAAATATTTGTCTTATATCCAGTTATTTTTCCCTCCTCTGAGTCTAATTTGATTTTAAACTTATATTCTGTTTTTCACTCTGAAGATGCTGACAGTTTCTGGTGGGAGCTAAAAAAGAGGTTATCATTTCAGAATGAACCAAAAGAATTTATAGGGTCATTCTTTCAAATCTTCAGAAGAATCAAGGTATTGCTATTTTGCTTTAAAAAGTATAAAGAAGAACACAAGTACAGGGAAATCTTATTAATCTATCATTGCAAATGAGCCTAGATAGGATAGGCTGATCATATAAATTTGAATAATGGTAATATTCTGTCATCAGCTTTCAAGGGTACTCATTAGGTATGACAAAGTCTCTTACTTGGATATTGAGTTCCACGATATTAAGGTAATCTACTAAAATTGAAATATAGATATTACCTATTCCAACTTGAACAGTTTTTATAACAGGTTGCATGAGAAATGTGATGTAAGGATTAAAGAAATTGTGTTTGTAAAGCACTTCAAACTCAACTGAAAGATATAACTTTATAAATGCCAACTAGCCATTATTTTCATATTATTACATTTTGTTATTTTGCAATTATAACTGAACAGTGCTTGTATACAAAATTTACCTTTCAAAAAATAATTTATACAGCTAATACTTGTGAATATACATTCAATGTTAGTTTCTGATCAAAAAATCTTCTAAAGTCAACACCAGTGTCACAGTTTCATTGCCAAACAACAATTAAGAATTAAACAGTTTAAACGATGATTATTGTATTTTGAAGCAGAAAACTAGCATGTCCATTATTTCACAAGCTTAATTCCCCCTGTGATTAAAAGTCTACTAGTAGAAAATGAGATACTTAGTGACTTTCTTAATTCTTGAAGTGATAATACCCTCATTTTACAACAGAGATTAGTTAGTAACTTGGGGTCAGAATCTATTAGATACTACTGTGGATTTAAACTGGACACACCTCTCCCAATCACTATAGTATAATATAAGAAGCTCTGCATGCAGAGATCATTAATTTCACAGACTGCCTTGCCCAATAGCTGCAGTTGTTAAATTATGCCAATGTAGTCTTGGACATTTTGCTCGTTACTTGGTTAGTATATATGTTGCACTTTAAAGGCTAGCTAATAACAGTCTGTCTTCTGGAAGGGTATAAAATAAAACTAATGTGTGTTTTTAAAGTGGCATGTAAACTGACTCTTAACCTATTATAATTTACTTTATTCATTTTTCTCTTTTGCAATAAGTCTGAGTTATTCTTAAAACCTACCAATGAATTAATGGTACTATATATAGACATAAGTTTGAGGTTTTGTGATAGTTAAGCAATACTGAAGTCAATTTCCATGTATTCAACAGTAATCAAATAGGTGAGTTCACCATAGTGTTTGTGTTTGGTGTCTGACACTTGCGTAATGTTTATCTAAGGAGCTATCTCACTTTTCTGAAAAAAAAAAAACAAAAAACTGAGTGTCTTGTGGTGCAACAACTGACATTATTCATGTTTATAGTCCATGCATATCTAATATAGCATATAAACTTCAACATGATAGCTATGAGAAAAAAGAATTATCCTTTTTCCAGTTATTTTTCTGAGTCTGAACATGTTTCCATGTTTCTTCACAACACTGAAGAAGGAAGTTAAAATCATTTTATCATTTAAGAGCAAGTCAATATACTAGGTTTCTTTATAAATAAAAACTATATAAATAATTTGGAAATAAACTTGTCATTAGACTTTAAATCAAAAATATTATAAATAAAATAATGTACAAAATAAAGAAAAAGAGACAGAATAATTGCACTGGATGGGGCCTCAGAAGCCAAGATTTACCACTTACAGTAGGATTCCACTTTAAAACAACTCAACTCAACAGGTTTACTTCCAACATGAGAGTATGAGGAGGTCTTCTGAACTGCTTCCCCATAAAATTGATGAAAAGTGTATATTGGTATTTTAAAGCCTCTGTAAATGGTCCTAAGGGGTAATAACAAATGAAAAATCCATAAATATGTAAACATTCAGTTAGAAAGGTAAGAATCTGTGTCATTTGAACCAAGAACTTTCCATCCCTTTCTTCTCCCAGATCAGCATGGCAGAGACTTCACTCTGGATTGCTAAACTCAAGAAAACTAAGATCTCTTCTTCAGAACCCAGATGGAGGGTTTTCTTTCTGGGAGGAACAGGATGCCAGCATTTCTCATCTTGTCCCCACACTCTGTTGCTGAAGCAAAGCTTCAAAAAGTGTGGTAAATAGGTAGAGAATCCATTCTTATCTCTAATCCCCACTTTTGAAATGGAAGGTATACTTCGGGTATGGTATGTTGAGAATACTGGTGCCCTGATCACTCTTGCCCTAGCTTCTGAGACAGTCATTTCATGTCAGGAGAGGCAAGCCGAAAGGACTCCAGGCTGCTGCCCACCCCAACAAGTGCTCAGCTCCTAGCATAGAGGTGCCATTCACAGAGAAGCTTGGTATTGCCCTTATCCTCAGCTCCAAAGCTCAGGCTCAGAAATGTTCCAGGTTTTTAGAAGGAGAAAGTGAGTAAAAAACAGATAGACCTTGATCTCTTCATTTGCAACAGAGAGTGAAGAAGTTCAAGCCTAAAGTCACTCTCAAGGACAGTGCAGGTTGTGGTGAAATAAATGTAAGAGGAGATCCAAAATAGATGAAACTTTAGGCTAGCTACTTTTCAGCTATTCCTATAAACTTGAAGTAACAAAGCTGAAAGGAATCTTCTTAGGGTCAGAACAAAAATAAAACAGTAATCTCAACTATTCCCTGAAAGGAGCCCCCAAGCATATTGCTGAAGTGCTGCCTAGTATTCCCATTAGCTAAGAAATCAGCAGTGTGATATATGGAGAAAATACATGGGTAAGGTAAGGTAAGGTAAGGTGAAGTGAGATAAGGTAAGTTTTGTTCAGACAGGAGTTACAGTGCTGATGGCCATACATTCAATATGAATGAAACAACAATGTACCTTCAACAAAGTCTCTTTAAACAGAAAGACCTATGAAACAAGGTTATGTATTGATCGATTGACAAAAAATGCTGTGTCCTGGGGTTTAGAATTTAACCCTGTATTTCCCCTAATGGCAATAATTCAGTATTTGCTAATTCAGATTTGGGAGCAACTTTATACTAGTACCTAGTTACTACAAATAATGTGAATTAACTGTAAGCAAAATGTAGTTTTTTAAAAAAATTTGCATGCATATGCTTTAAAACTTAGAAATTCAAAGACAATTTTTTTATCAGCAGGGATTTTACGAACGTGTTTTATTTAGGTCAGACTTACGGCATGTATTTCCACTGACTTTCAATATATTTGATTATGTGTTTTTACACAGCATTTTCCCTCAAATAACCTTTAATCACTGATATATGTTATTTTTAAATTAGTATAAAGAAAAATGTATAACTAATTTAAATACACGTGGGAAATATGCAGTCCAATTGCATAAAGCATTTTGAGAGCAACTGGCAAGAGCAGACATTCAAATTTCAACTCATTATTTAATATACGAAAATGTTCTTTATTTTAGAGTAAAATTGTATTCATTGAAATTTTAAGGAAATGATGAAGAAACATGGGCTGTCCTGATTTGTCTAACAATTAATATATTAATTCATTGTGAAATACAGCTTTATTGCCTGTTATTTTAAAATAGTACAACTTCATACATCGAAATGTAAAGCAAAAGGGCTAATATTTGGAATAAAATGTTTCTATAATTTTTGAGATTTAGTGAGTATTACATAGATATAAGCTTACAAAATTAACTGTGGAAAAAAAGTTAATTTTCTATTAGAATAGAAACATTAATTTGCGTAAAGTGTTACCTAAAAAGTTACATTAAGGGAGCAAAGATAACCAAGACTAAAAGATAGTACCTTATCTGAAAGGCTCTCAGATTTCCTCTATTTTATTTTTTAAAAGTCTTCATAAACAGGCATGGAAAACACATGTAAATGTTTTGATTCTGGTTTAGTAACTAAGCTTTAATTCAATATTTTTAGTTTTAGTTTTATTTTCATTCATTTTTTTAATTTTATTTTAACTTTCCCCTGAGGTGTATTTGCACACAAGTTGGTCAGCTAGATAAATGAGACTCATTACGGATAGCAGCAGTCTCCTGTTACTCTCTCTCCCTCTTCCAAAAGAAATGACTTTCATTTCTTTTAGCTGGAGAATTTGATATTTGCCTCCATTTCTTTAAATTATATACTTGAATTTTCAAATCTTGATTTTTCAGATTTAGATATTAACTTTGACTTTCCCTTCCAGAAAAACTGAATATAGCTGTCTTTCTTCTTTTATTCCCCTCACTTTATTGATGGCTTCCACTTTCTTTAACAAAGTTCACTCTACAATTGGATTAAATTGTTCCCAAATTCATTATATTTCCTTCCATGGAAAAGAAAATATGCTTATGTCATTCCACTCCTCATGAGACCTGTGTGGGACAGGCTCTTGTGCCAATAGCTAGAGAAGAATGTCTATTAAAATTGTTTTATTCTAAGAGCAAAAAAATGTTTGGGAAAAGCATAACATTAGCAGCATTCTCCATGCTATGTTCCTTCAAATGTGGTATTTTGATTTAAACAGGTTGCTTTTTTTAAAAAGGTAAGCTAAGATATAAATAGGACAGGAACTGAGCTTGGTGTGAGGAAGAGAGATCTCATGATCCTATCACAGTCAATGTATAAATTAGGCACTCAGTAAATACTTTCTGCGCCCATGAATAAATTGAAGAATGCTCTAGTGAAATTAGTACTAATTCAACATGTACCTTTCAAAGTAGTATATTCTATATTTATTAAATGGTATTGGTATTCATTAACTTATTTTTATAAATCTTGAAGTTTGATTAGCTATATGTTTTTAAAATTGTGTTCCTATTAAATTTTTAATCTTTCCATAAGATTCATCAGTCCAAGATTTCATCATAAATTCATCAGTTCACCAGTTCATCAATTATGCAGTCTTATAACTCAGGTATTGTTTAGTATTCTCTTCCAGATTTTTAAATTTAATTTAGTTTGTGAATGTGTTTGCATTTAAGAACTACATGTTACAAATAAGACTTTTGCCTTTTAAATTTGAAAGCTTTAAGAAAGAAAAAAATGCTATACATGTATTTTACCCAGATGATTGACCAAAGATGTTGGCATTCTCTGTCTAGATAGGCTTTAAACATTTTGGTTTAGCTTAAGATCTAAATAAAAAATGTGTCACTGTTTTTATTACTATTCATTAAATGTTTTCATGTGCATTAGAAAAGGCTAGATTTTTAAAATAAGGCCATTCTTTGGTGTGTCTCAATTCATAATTACCCTTAAAATGACAGCTCTGTTGGTTTGAATCCCTTGATACTAAACACATATGCCAGACACCTCATACTCTTCACAAACAATAAAGTCTGCACTTCAGCTGTCAGGTCAGCAACTGTCTATACAACATCCGCTTTGCTGTCTGCCATGGGCTGCCAAATTCCCATACAGTGCAGTCACACAGAAGTTCCTCAGCTTAAAAAAACAAAAAACAAAAAACTCCCTAATTTATATTGTAATACTCTTAACTGTGCTAATGCCAGTAAAACAAAGTTGAGATTCAGTTTTTATAATAATTCTTTTAACTTTCTTAACATTTTCTCCATTAAAGTGCAGTTTCAAAATATTTTCTTAAAACATTTCCTTTAACTCAGTATTCAAGTGAGCACTCCTTTAGGTAACTGTAAATAAGTAAAGCAAACTATGAAAAAATAAGAGAAAGTGTTAGCCAGTAGGCAACTGAATAATCATTGCATTCTGTAAATATAAGCCACTCTATGGCATATTTGGAGAACAAGAATTTCAGATGAATATATGATAAAAGGTATTTGATTTATTTCATCTCGTTTTCTTTATTGTAGTAGCAATAATTATGTGCTTGTCACCAGCACTGCATTTATCTCCTTCTTTCTGCCATTTTGGCCACCCTGAGGCTGAATTTCATAAATAATAATCAACCTGGCTAATGTGAGATTGTCTCTTGTTAAGGTAGTTAAAGAAGATATGCAATCTCCACATTCTCTCTTAACTCAAATAGGTCTGTGTGTTCAGGGATGTATATACCCAATAAAGGCTAGGATATATGAATTACTGTCACAAGAAAAGTGGAGAATATTAACTATTTCAAATGAACTAAGAAACAGATGGAGCCATTAAAACTTTAAGAAGTGGCCAAATATTATTAATTCATATAGTAGTATTCATTATATCACTACTGATCATACCAGATTCCTTTTTATAGTATTAGATGTGATGTGCAAGGCTGTAGAGTTTTCAACAAATTGCCTTATGAAGAAATCTCCCACTGCTCTAATGAAGTAACTGAAGTATCAAAAAGGATACCTACCGCTGACCTCAGAATTTGTTACCTGCCACTGTATTTTAGGAAAATGTATCTTCCTGTGTATCATGTTCTACTGCTTGATACAAAAGAGACAGCAGAAATATTAATCCAAATAATACAAAAAAGGGTTTGTTTATTTATTTATTTATTTCCTTCCAGTTCTATATAAAAAAGTCATTGTTTGGTTTCAAATAAGTAGGTATTGTTCTGCCATGTTGGCGTGCTAGTGTTACAGGATAATAAAAATTGGAGTAATTAGAAGTAATTACTTCTAGTTGGTTTTGTATAGGTTGCCTAGGAAATGAATGACAGTTCCAAATGTGTGATAGCATTATGAATAGTGGGAATAGGGTGTTATTACTGTACTTAATATGATTTAGTGAGTCTACTATGTATAAAATGTTGTTTAAATGGTTTATATACATTTCCTTTAATCTTTCCAATAAATCCAAAGATAGATACTGCTATTATTCTTTTATGTTTAATAGTCATGATCAGATAACCAAGCAAAATTTTCAGCAATTAAGATGCATGAAATATCTGAATCACTGAATTCCAAATATACATAAAAATATTAGTTATAGCTATTTTTCTTAACTCCAAAATTGTCATTTGGCAGGGCCAATTAATAATGAACATATATTTAATGACCCAGCAATAGTCACTTCTTGTCACTTTCTGAGAGGCTTTCCTTTTAATTATGTATTTCCACTCAACCATTGGGGAAACATTCGGCATTATTATAAAGTACCTCAAATGTCAATTTCTAAGGCTTTCCCACTGGTGTAAGGCACACCAATATTGTTCACAGTAGAATGGATGACATGTTGTTACTTGTTACTAAAAGGTTTTTCTCTAAATTTTGGTATTTAAGAAAAGTGAGACTGGTTTTCACTTCAGATACCTTAAATGAAATGTCTGCAGGCAAAGTGAGGGAGTATGTAGCAAAACAAGCTTTTAGGATCTGCTTTGATTTGCCTTCAGAAATGCTAACGCTAATGATTTACCTAATTTATGAAGTAACAGATGTTCTGAGAAAGTAGGTGAGCTGTGCTGATTTTCCATTTGATTTGGTTATGGTTGTTTCCATTATGGGATGAGGAATCGTTATCCTTTCAGAATGTTTGTACACAATTCCAAAACCTTTGAAAATTGAAAGATTGGAAAACACACATATACGCATATATGTATATACATACATATAATGAGTGATCTAAATTTTTGTGTAATATTTGGCAATAGGGTTTCATGAACTATTTATATGCTTCCAAATATTAAAGTAAATGGAAATATATGGATATATGTTTTTAGTAAAATTGCTCATATTTTTCATTTTTTATTTCACTGTATTTCTATGCTAAATAAATACTACTTAGTCAGTTTGCCTTTAAAATGTTACTCTATGGTCAGAACTGAACTTGCTTGTTCCTTTCTTTCCTTTTCATTTTTTCTTTCTTCTTTCTTTTTGCTCTTTAGGCATTTTATTCAATAAAATCAGTAACACAGGGTTGTTATAGTAAATGTAAAGCATGGTGAATGGATACTGAAATAAAACTATATTGTTTCTAATAAAAGAATTGTCTTTATTAAGAATGAAAAAGCAAGCCACAGTAAGGGCAGAGAAACAGCCAAACCTCAAGAAGGATTAGAGACAGGATGGTTAATACCTCTTAATACTTTCAAGCCTTTCCTCAGTCTCTTTCTCCACTTCTCTTTGAATATCATAGCCCTTCACATCTCCTGCCCACATGTAGTCTCAACCATATGGTAACAGAGTGTCTATCACAATAACTAGGACACAGTGAGTGCTAATTATGTGCAGAACTGTGTTCTTAATATTTCACATGTCATTGAATCCTAACAATAAGCCTATGAGGTAAATATTAATGTGATCTGGATTTTGAGAGGCAGCATATTGTGGAAATTAGAAATAGATTGCTTTGACTTAAATTCTATCCCTGCTGCTTACCAGCTGTGTTATCCTATGCAATCACATAGCATCTCGGTACCTGGCTTTCCTGTGCTGTAAAGGAGGTAATACTTCTTGAAAGTTTTATGAATGCTATATAAAAATTTGCCAAATAAAAGCATTTTAAACATGGGAAACTAAAACAGAGCCCAGGATTGTAATCCAAGCAGGCTTACATAGAGATTGTAACCTCTACTTTATACTTCTGTTCTGATCAAGAGTTATAATCACAGCATCCATGGACTCCAGTGTATGCCTCCCAAAATTATTTGAGCTCTGAGGAAAATATTAGAACATATATTTATGTATATTTCCTCTAAAACTTAACAAAGATACTGATATATATTAATATTATATATATGGCTTGCCACCAGTACTCTCATTGGCTCCATGTGACCGGCCATCATGTATCACAAGTCACAAGAGTCCCTAAATATAATTTCCACAATGTGAAGCATCCTCCATTTGCTTCTGGAGCATTGCGGTATGCCATATGTATATGCCTGGGGAAGTCTATTTAAGGACAAGTTTTACTAATTTTAACTCAACTAATTCTCAAAACATGGTCATGCAGCTTAGAAAATTCTTCAATAAAACCAGAAAGTGAATATTACAGTAAATACAAAAACGTGAAGAAACAAAAATGGATCAATTTACTATTTATCCTTATCCTAGAATATACTCTTCATCAGCTCCATTACAGTAGCAAAGAATACTAACAGCTTAAACTGCTAAATCTAGAATTTTGCAAATATTTTTGGAATAGGCATTTGGAATATGGATGATCCACTAGTATGAAGAAAGCACTACATTATTCACAAGAACTATTGCAATAAGAAAGCTAAAGCCATCTCCAGGATATCATCAACATGGCTGAATTCCTAAAATCAAGATATTTAAATATAGCAAAATCTTTACAGAAATTTAATGATGAAATGGGAATAACAATAAAAATTGTATCATGTAGAAGTACACTGAATGTTTCAGTACAAAATACTTATAAGAATAGTTACACATAAAGACACTACTCATTTTAATTTCATATACAGAAAGGTATTTCAAATTTTGTAGGTATTTTTAACTTTGAGTCATTGATGAAAAGTGGCTGTCAATGGACTACTAGTGAGAAAATATAAATAACACAAGCCTAAACTGTCCATTAAAGATAAAAGGGAAGTTCTGACAATGTTTCAGAAAAAATAAGTTGTTAAAAAGAAATTCATGCAAAGGAAAGTGTATTTTAAAAACAGGTAAGTTACAGAAAATTATTTTGCCTATTACTCCGATATCTGTAAGTTTAAGATTGTCTTTATTAATCCTGTGAAGGTTTTGTTCCATCCTTATTTGTTGTTTGTCTCTGTCTCATTCTGAACGTAGTTTGAGAGCTAAGATAGGTTGTGTACAATCACTTTTCTTCCCTCTTCTTCAGGAAAAATTTTGAAAGTTAGTCTTTCACATCACTGGTAAAATGTTCTGCATTGTCAGTTTTCTTCACAGATAATAATATTGGTCATTTATTCTAGTTGCCCTATACTTTTCCCTTAAATTCTCTTCAGCTTTTCATCCATTTTTCTTTTGCCTTTTTCTCTCCCTTTTAACTTTTTACTCTATGCTTTTAATCATTTTCAGAAATTTTATAAATCATGTATAATATATTCTTTTTCAAAATTGCCTGTTTTCTATATTAAAAATTGTCAAAGAAAGACTAATTTCTGATTCTTCAGTACAGTGTTTATCTCCTTTTATACTACAAAATATTTGAAATAAACTTATAGGGTAATGTAGTGACTGTCAATAATGGGGGACACAATAACTTAGTCTTGAGTAAAAACACATTCTCCTCAAAAAGATATAGTTTTCTCATTTAATTCCCTATTGTCTCAGATATTAATCCACAAGGTATTCTGATAGGTAAAAACATTGTACAGATTTTGCTGCAGAGCCATTAAGTTTCATATAAGCCTTTCCTGAACTAAACTGGAAACTATTTTTCCCACTACTGGCTCTTTCTAATGTGAAGATACTTTATTCCTGGATAATTTAAAGTGTATTCTCCCATTAGCAGAATTAGTGAATAAAATAATTAATACACACAATAAATTTCCCATATTCTAAAGCTTTCTCTCCCTGAAATTCTAAACAGGACTTCCTGCTATTCTTGATTCCTTCTCCCATGACAAATACTGTTTTCTGCATATTTTATACATGTATATACATATAATATTCATTTATACTGCCCTAGACCTGCACTTAAGAATTTAAGGACTGCATCACCTCACTATAAAACAGTACGCAGCAAAAAGCATCTAAAGTGCATATAATGACTCTGCCATTTAGTAAAATGCAGTATGGTAAATTGTGAACTTGGTCCTACTAACTCAGCAATCCCTCATAAGGAGAAGATAAAAGAGAAAGAAAGAAAGGAAAAAAGAGAAAGAGCACAGAGAAAGAAGCACTCGAGTGGGGAGATAATTTGACCTGGTTTCTGTCTTCTGGAAGACTGAGCCAATGATATTTAATGAACAAAATAGATACCCTCCCCGGTATTTTGGGTCAAATATGATGAATTAGCTTTAAAACATTATATGTGAAACACTATCATGGTAATATCTTAAGGCAGAAGTACAAAAAAAAATCAAAATAAGTAATATGATTAAATATGTAAACTACTTATGCAAAACCAATTATGTGAAGTCAATTAAATATGTAAAATGTAAAGATGTACTTACGCTATCATCAAATCAATATCTATATTACTTAGGTTTCTCTAGTAAAATCTGTTAATTTTTAAAAAACTGAATATTTCCTGTCATTTCAAACTTTGGTATTCCTCTCCTTTCTTCATCTTTCTGCTCAAATGTATTCTGGCAAAAATCCCAATGTGTGATCCAAAGATAATCCCAGCTGCCACATCAGAAGAAGAAGACTTGGGTATATAAAACTTTAAGAAGGAAACACCCTTCTGTTCCACTCCATAAATTTTTTAGAAGCTGACATCTAAATGTGTCAACAAAATTCCATGAGCAAGAAAAGGCAATCCCAAGAGAACCTCCAGAATACAGATAACAACAATAAAGATACCATAAGTACACCGCAGAGTATACTGTCAGCAGTAATTCCACATGTTAGAACTCTGAGGTATTTCATATATTCTGTATATCTTTCTTTGCTACTACAGTAATTTTACCTCAGACATATATTCATTATGTTAGAGTTCATCCTTTAAAACATATTTCATTTAAAGGTAAACCGAGAAACAAATCAGCTTATGATACAGTAACACCATATTTACATTAATGGGGAAATGCGTGTGGTCTCAAAAACTGTTAGCAGAAACAATTTGAAATGTAACACCAGAAAAACTTATATTTATTTTTACCTACCACTGGTGTTTCAAATGTACTTGTAGAAGAAAGGTATAAACAGTGTAATATGGTATACTCAGTTTTACAGTACTATCTAGTGGGAAATACAGAATTGTTAAATGTTAATGACTAACAACTGTAAGTGTGTGTGTGTGTATGCACATATATATTTATTAACATTGACCTCTTCATATAAAATTATATCAAAGGGAAAGCTAAAAAATTGTTGGACAATTATAAAACTGGAATTTCTTCATGAAATCATGCAATATTAAGAATACATTTATAATTACTTATATATAAAACTGGAACAATCAGTTAAGTGTAGTTTAAAAAAATTAGTTATTTTTTTTCACTTTCGTGTTCAGTGCCAAGAACATATATACTCTTGGGTTTGGTCTTCTCTAGCTAGAGAAAGATGTTTGTAAAACACTAAGTATTTCATCAGAGAATGAATATAAAGACCCCGAACTTGGATTACAACATTATTTATCTGCCTAACATTAATTACTACTTTATTAGTTATATAGAAATAGTTTATCAAGTTATTTGTTGACTATAAAGAATAATAGGCCAATAATCTTAAGTAAATGTTGCAGTGAATAAAATTCATACAGGCAAATTAGACCCCTTCACTCACTATCACAAATAACCTACAAAAAAAGTGCACTCTACAAATTAAAACCCTTGATTTGGGCTTTACCATTTACTTTCTGGAGGGGTTATTTAACCTGTTTATTGTCTACATATGTGCTCTATTTCCTTGATTCATACTAAAGCAAAAATTGATTTTAACATCTTGATACCATGATGGAGGGACTTTTGAATAATGTGATTTGAGGAGGTTTGGAGGGTATTTTGTGTGAGGGAAGTAAGATATATTGACTATTTGATGACTAGAAGCAGAATGTGGTAATTATTAGTGCTATTTACCAAATATTGGTTATTTCCCCCTGTTGAGCAATTCATAGGATTTCACTTCATGGACATTCTGTGACTAAGGGGTGCACTATAGGTAGTTCTGGTCACTGAGCCGTAGATGACTGGAGCATAGAAATGCTGGTATGCCATACTCTGCAGCTTTCTTTTCTCTTTACCAGAGCAACTGATAATATCGTCTGGGGTCTTACTTCCATAAACCCTTATGAACAATAACATCATATTGTTTTGATCATTTTCAACATGATTGGTAGAAAATGTCATCTTATTATACTATCAATTTGAACCTTTTTATCATGAGTAAGGTTGAGTGTTTTTAGAAGTTTTGAAGTTTGTATATTTTATCTTGAAATGGTTCATTCATATCACTTATCTAGTCTTTTTGTATGTTTCTTGGTAACTTGTATAAAATGGAAATATGGTATGCAAATATTTCTCCAACTTTATTATTTATTTGACATAGTCTTGCTGACTTTTAAGTCATAGACTTATTTTAAGGCTTACAGTTTTTCTTTTTTTTTGCTTACAATGCCTTCCCTCATTAAAACATTATAAGTGAAGTCTCTCAAGAATTCTTTTTCCATTTTTGTGATTCTGTATTAAATTTAAATTTTTGATAAATCAGGAATTAAATTTAGAATAAATAGGTGATATGCTTCATTTTTTATTTATTTAAATCTTCTTTCAGTAACATTTTAAACATTTCTTCATATGTATATTGAACATTTCTTGTTGAACTTACATGTTATGTTTTCCTTCCAATAATAAATAGAGTATTTTTCACGATTTTGTTTTTTGTTTGATTCTTTAAGAAGAATATTGTTTGGGTATTCCAGCAAAAAGTATATAACAATACTAATACTAATTGAAATGCCCCATGGGTTTTGCTATAAAGCACAATACTAACTTTTGAGTAAACACAGAGATAGGTAGATAGGCAAGTACATAGGTTCATAGAAGGACAGAGACCTAGTACATACATACACACACACACAGAAGAAAAACAGAAAAAGAGATGATCATATGATATTTTGACATTTTATATATCTGTAATATATTTTTACCCTAAATTATCACTGTATTCCTAGTAGGAGCACTGCATGAATATGCTGCATTATTCCTTGTGGATATTTGATTTAGTAATGTATATCCTTTATCATAACTGATATTTGCCTATCACTGCTGTTTTTGCCATATTTGTGTGTATGAGTGTAATTAAATGAGTGTTCTATTTACTTCACAGAATGTGTTGGAACTGTTCTGTTCTCTTTAGTGGCATTATTTATAAAGTACTGGACCTATCGCTTCCTAAAAGATACGGTAAAATTCACTTTGAAATTAAATTTTGCACTCTCACCAGCAAGGGATTAATATTCATGTTTCCCTATACCCTTACAAGCATTTGGTATTGTCATTTTTTCTGATTTTAGCTATTCTATTGTCTGTCATGGTATCTTGTTGTTTTTAATTAATAATTTCCTAAAGATAAATGATGTTAAGTATCTTTTCATATGTTTGCTTGATATCTGTATATATTTTCTGGTGAAGTTTGTCCAAATATTTCATGCGTTTTTAAAACTTAGGTCATGTGTTTTTCATTGGGTTTTAATAGTTCTTTGTATATAAATTCCTTATCAGATATGTATTTTGCAAGTATTTTCTTGAAGATGGTGGTTTGCTTCTTTATTCTCTTAAAAGTGTTTTAGAAGAAAAATTTTAGTTTTAATACAAGTCCAAAATTCACTGATCATGTTTTTGGCTATATATAAAAACTTATACCCTAATTCAAGTTCTTATAGTTTTGATTTTTTTAATTAAAGACTTCTTTTTTAAAAGCGGTTTTAAGTTCACAGTAAAATTGAGAGAAAGACTATGTAGTCATCCCCATTATCAACATCACTCACCAAAATGGTACATTTTTCTTCAAGAATGAACCTACATTGAAGCATCATAATCATTCTGAGTCCATAGTTTACATTATAGTTCATTCTTAGTGTGGTACAATCAGTGGGTTTGGACAAATATATAATGACATATATCCATCATTATACTAACACAGAGTATTTTACTGCTCTAAAAATCCTCTGGACTCAACCTATTCATATCTCCACATCCCATTTATGTAAAACTTATATACTAAATTTATAATTAAAATTTGTATAGTAAACCTATATAGTGCAATCTTGTTATAATCACTTATTAGTTCTAGGAGGTTTTAGTGAATTCTTTGGGATTTTCTACATAGAAAATCATGTCATTATGAATAAAGACAGTTTTATTTCTTCTTCCTCAGTCTGTATACATTTTATTTTTGTTCCTTGTCTTATTGAATTAGCTATGACTTCCAGTCCATATTGAATAGGGATAGTAAGAGGGAATTCTCTTACACCCAATCATAAAGGGAAAGTATGATTTCTAACTATTAAGTGTGATGTTTGCTGAAGACTTTTTTGTGGATTTATTAAGTGGAGGAATCTCCCATCTATTCCTAGTTTACTAAAAGTTTATTTTTGTGCATGTTTGTTTCATCAAATATTTTTCTTTGTATATTGATATAATCAAATGATTTTTCATCTTTAGCCTGTTGATGTGATGGAATACATTAATTGATTTTCAAATGTTGAAACAACCTTATATATCTGGAATAAATCACACTTGGTTGTGGTGTAAAACTATTTTATACAACTTTGGGTTTATTTCACTAATATCTTGTTGAAGAATTTTGCATTTATGCTCATAAGAAATATTGATATATAGTTGTCCTTCATTTTAGCATCTTGGTTTTGTTATTAGCATAATGTTGGACTCTCAGAATGAGTTAGGAAGCACTCCCTCTGCTTTTATTTCCTGAAAGAGATGCTTTCTCTTCCAGGAACAAGATGCTTCTTATTTCTCTCCCCCCAAAAAAAAGATATCTTTTATTGCTACTCCTCCCTAAGAAGCAGTAGATTTTTGCCTTGGTCATTAAGGGCAAGAAGGTTCCAGCCTTCTATCCACTGGCTGAGAGATTTCTTCTTATTAGAGAAAAGTCAAGTAATTGGTGGTGTTTTATCTACTCACTGTTTACAATTACTATTTTTATAATGTCTGTATTTTAATGATTTCTATTTCCAAATCAGAACTACAGCAGTCGTTTAGTCTGAGATCCACAATTACAGTTATTATAGGTCAGGAATTAATGACCAGCTTGGCTGGACAATTCCACTCAGGGCTTCTTAAGATGTTGCACTCAAGTCAGCCAGGCTGTAGCCCTTTGAAGGCTTCACTGGAGTTGGAGGATCTCCTTCCAAGGTAACTCATTCACATGTTTCACCAAGTTTGGTGCTAAATGTTGGTTTATACTCCTGGGCTTCTCCACAGAGCTATTTGAGTTTCCTCACCAGCTGATGACTGGTTTCCCCAAAATTTAGTGGTCCAATTTCTTTATTCCTAACTTAGTACCAGTTTTTCCATTTACTTCATGGTTGATTGAAGTTGGCTCAATTGCAGTTTCTTAATGAACGACTCAGAAAAACCAAATCTCATGAGTTCTTGCATATCAGAAATGTCCAACAATGTGGATAATTTCCGTCACATTTTTTTTCATTCAGTGCTTTAAAAATATGGCCCAACTGCTTACTAGTTTACTAGTATACTGTTTAATATATTGTGAAGAAGTATGAAATTAGTCTTGCATTTCTCATCTTTCAAGTCAAATGTCTGTTAGTATGAGGGTCACTCTGCATTTTTTTACCCCTCTAAAGTACAGGGTGCTGTTCACTTCAAGTTTTAAATCTTTTAGTTTCTAAAATCTATCTTGCATTTTACCTTTGACTGTTTTTTTCTACCACATTATCTCAGTAATATACTCCTAAGGCATTGATGATTGATGATGTGCATATCTGATCTTCTAGTTAACTATTTCTATCATATTTGCTCTGATAATTTTAAAGTCTTTAATCATTTTCAATTTACTTTCTCATTTTCTTTTCTATTATCTCATCTGTTCTTTCATGTCCATTACTATGTTCTAATACTGTCTATTCTAATTTGTACTTGCTATAAAAAAGGCCTTCTTTTCTGGAATTCTTCTTTTCTTTCCTGAATTCTGCCAACCATATTTCATATCCTCTTGTCTCACCTTATTTTCTCTTAGGTCTTATAAATCTGATGAACTTTTGTATTCTATGTGTAGTGGATTCGATATTGTTCTCCCCAAATTCATGCCCACACAGAATTTCAGAATTTGAACTTGTATGGAAATAAGATGCAGATGTCTTTAAGACGAGGTTATATTGGATTAGAGGGGGCCTTATAAGAATGGTGATTTTCCTTATAAGAAGGGGACAAATACTGAGACATAGGCAGAGAAGGCCATGTGAAGATGGACACAGTGATTAGAATGATAAGGCTATAGTTTAGGATTGCTGGGACACATTACAAGTTAGAAAAACACAATGGAGTTAGCCCTGCCACCACCTTGATTTCAGATTTCTATACTGAGTCCTTCTGTGGGTGAGTAAATTCCTGTTGTTTTTAAGCTACCAAGTCTGCGGTGATTTGTTACTGAAGCCCTAGGGAGCTAAAATACTGCATGTGATGCCTTTTATCTTTTTTTAAATGCATGGAGTATTGTTGGCACAATACTTTTAATCTTTTCTCTGATATTATTAATCTGTTGAGTTTTATAGTTCTATTTGTCTCTCTTCCTTTTTTCTTTTTAAAAATCTGTTACTTTAAAATGTACTGTGATTTATTTTCAATTTATTAACCATCACTTGGTGAAGTGAGAGCCTGCGTATTCAAGAAGGTCTCCCTGTTTACTTTTTAATTGAATTACAATTTATTTGGGTATAAAATTTCCTTTTGTTTTTCTTAAAATATTTTTACTTTGCTCCAGTTCTAGCACTCATGTTTTTTCACTGCAAGTTTATCTTAGTCAATTTTATTTGTGTTTTTCCTGTTCTAATAATAGCAGGAAATCTTCTTTCCCATGAAGTTGAATAACACCAATATCTACCTTCATGTAAATCGTTCTCTATTTATTCTAGAATATTATGTAATTTTCCTCCTACAATTTCAGCTCTTTCTTCATTTCAAAAATGTGTTTTTCTTTCCCTAATGTATCTGTGAATATACAGTATTTTCAATTAGTCCTATTCTCTTCACAGTACTATTGATTATGTTCAGATGGATCTTCTTATTCATAGCTTCCAATGAATTCCACTAAAACACAGGTATTGTGTGACAATTTGCTCTATATTACAGAACAGGTGACTATGATTAATAATTTTAATTATGATCACAGCTCCTCTTCTACTCTTGATTCTGTTTGGCCTTTTAAGTAAGAAGAATCATTTATAACAAGTCATATATTCTATTCTAAATCTACCCTTCATCCTTCTTTTTAGTATGAAACTAGGTATATGGCTAATCAGATATTAGAGACATATAGTGCTGTTCAGGATTCACAGCTGCTGTCCTTATGCAGATTATGGTCAAGGAGGGGATTAAGGACTTGATCCAAAGACTTTCCTCAATGAAGACAGTCAACAGAGTCAAAAATCACAGAAATAAATACCACTTCTGAGGAGGCAGCAAGGTAACTGCCACTAAACCTGAAGTGTCTCCTCTTATTTTCTAGTTGCTTACCAAGCCCGTTTAGATTATGTACTATTCTTTCTTAATTTCGATTTTTAATTGACAACAACCTCTCACTCCTTAGTATACGTAAGAGTACCTCTGACCTTTTCAAACTGAAATAACATAATTTAGTGATTCCATGAAAATAAATAAGAAATATTAATCCGAAAGTTTGATTTGGTATGGTGGATGGTTTGCAGTAGATAGCACATGATGTGAAATAGTTCAAATAAGATGAGGTTACAGTTATTCAGGTGTGAGAAATGACACTTAAATTAGAGTGGCAGTATCCAGGACAGGAAGAGATGATAGAACCACTGCGTTTGACTGATGAATCCATTCGCAAATCAAGAGCTCTATTATTAGACACAATTTTTAGACATTATTGGTAGTTACTAGACACAAGATGCCTAATGTTAAGAACTAACCCAGAATAGTCTGCCTTCTAAAACACTGGAACTTTTTGTAAGTGCGGCAATGCCTATTTTGGGAATTTCACTCTTGGTATTCTTGAAACCAGCGCAATATTGCAGAAATCTAACACATCAACTGTGGTAAACAGACTCCAGTTTTGTTTGTACATCAGCTTAGAACTGGCTCCGTACTGAGCATTTCTTATTCAGGTAACAGGAATTCTACTTTGTTTTTGTGAACCCCCAGTCTACATATTTCTAGAATTGGCAATCGTAATACCCTACTGCTTGTTATAACACTGGGCACATGACCAAATAGAGGTTGAAGATGTTTAAACATCTTCCTGCCCACAGGATTTGGTCAAAATTGTAGACACATAATACAAAGACTATTAGAATATTTTACTGGAAATTTTAAACCAAATTCAGAGACTGCTTTCTCTTTGAGTAACTCTTTAATTTTCTTATATTCCCGAACCAGTATTATTCATTCCTTCAATGCTTAGAGGAAATCCCCAAAAATGAGAAGACTGAAAAAGACAAACTGATGACTAGAGTAAAAAATGGCAGTAATCTGATGACTGAAGCAAGATGCTATGTTGATGGCTTTGAAGATGGAAAAAGGTGTGTGATCCAAGGAATGCATTTGGAGAAGATGAAAATAGCAAGATAATGGATTATCCCTTAGAATCTCCAAAGAGAAGTAGCCCTCCTGAACACCCTGGCTTAAGCTCAGGGAAACTGATTTCAGAGTTCTGGTCTCCAGAACTGTAAGATAGATAGATAGATAGATAGATAGATAGATAGATAGATAATAGATAGATAGATAGATAGATAGATAGATAGATAGACAGACAGGCAGACGGAACACAGCTTTAATAGCAAGGTTATACTAAATTTTAATGATGGATTAGATTGTTTACCATAACTTTCTATACTTTTGAAACTTCTGTTTTTTAATGATGTAGGGATTTTCTATTCCTTGAAACTTTGCTCTATAGCTTTAGAATTTTATTGGATGGTGTTAAATTTTCAATATTTCTACCAATATGAAATCTTTTGAATATACTTTGATGAGTGTTACAATTATGCACCTCTATATGGTGTGATTCTGATTTTCTTTATTAAATAAACTATCAATCTCTTGTGACATTCCAACTAGAGGAGCCAATCAGTCAACATTCCTGACTGGAATTCTAGAGGATATTCATGATTCCTTATGAGTTTGTATATATAAATTCTGAAGTGCAACTTCACAGAGCAGAAACAGATGAAGAGGTCAGGTTGTTATAAGCTAATGAGAAATAAATTGCTATAATCAGTGACCTAACATTGCCTGAAGGATTTCTTTCTACAGTAATGGATTTAGCTGGCAAAGGGTCTTAATGTTGCTGTTTAAAAGTCTTGTTTGGCATTTATAATATTATTCTAAAGCTTGATTGCATCATGGACAAGTTAATCCATAACAAAGCACTTGCCTGAAGTGATTTGATTTTAATGTTTCATGAGTAGCCAGTTGTATGCGACTAGAAGTGTAATTGGCTTACTTCCTACCAGTAGGATGACTTCTTTTTGTTCTTTTATGAATCAGTTTTTGCTCTGGTCTTGTGGGCGATACCATATCATATGCTTTTTGTTTTTCGGGGTTTTTTTATTTTTCTGGGTTTTGTTTTTTGCTGTAAGAAAAAATGTTTACAGCTCATAAATCTACTAATTTAAACACACTTTTGACAATTATTCATTGATGATTTACTTCAAAACTTAAACATTGTTTTCTAGGATCAATAGGGTACTTCTTATTTGTTGACTTTTTTAGTTACTCATTTAAAATATTTTCTTTGCACCTAGAGGTGATAAAAATAATTCTGCTATAGATTAAAATTAAAAAACAAATAAAACAAAAACTTAAATGAAGAGGTTATTACAGCAGTCATAGGAAACTATGATTTCATTGTAATATAATCAGTATAAATAATACTGTAAATAATGTCATATATTTCCATTTTTACTCCTATTAGGCACACAGTAGGAATGCAGTTTCTGGTCCTCTTGGATGGATTATATAATTATATCTCTTCAACAAACAGGAAATTTGTTGAGGTAATTCACTCTTGCATTCTATTGCACTGATAAAGTGATGGTCAATGTTTCAGATGGCAATTGCTGTGTCAGCCAGGGTCTATGAGAATGAGCTGTAGAGAAGAATTTCTAATTGATCTGCAGTCAACATGTAGCCTGATTGAAAAGCAAACGTTTATTGTTATGAGCCACAGAGATCTCATTTTTTTTTAAATTACTACAGCACAACCTAGATTATTCTACCTAATAGATCCATTATAGATAGATAGATAGAATTATTTTAATCATGTAAACTGAGAGGATTAATCTTTTCCCAGGTACCTAATTTGAGATTTAGTCTACTTAGGCTTTGCTCTTTGTCTTCTAAATGCAGACTTGAAATAATAGCATATAAGGTGTTATTTCACATGACATAACTCTAACCTTTCCCATTTTAGTTTATCCTTTCTTATAGTTCATTATGTATATGGAAGCATAATAGGATACACTGTATAAAAAGAAAACCGTCATGGAACTCATAAATCCAAAATCAGGAGAAAGCACAGGGTCATACATGAGATGTCTAAAAAATATCCCCTTCCTTCAAAACTAGGGAGGTGCACTGACAAAATTTAGTAAATTACTCTACTGATATTATTTTAAGGGCTTCTATAAATAGCTCTACAAATTTACACAAAGAAAAATTTCAAGTTTATTTTGGAGGATGAATAGAAAAGCATAATTTGAGACCTAGAATGTACTTTATAACATTTAATAGATATCTCTTTTACTGATTTGGGCTGCACTTATATATTTTCAGCCTTGTTAAACCTATAAAAATACTGGTTGAAACATCAATAAAATAAGTAAACTTTAATATATAAATACATTTTTATTTGGAAAGAATTTCTACATAAAATATTTAAAATGATGTTAGATAAGGAATATACATGAATGGGATAATATTAATTAGAAAGTCTGTGTGTATTGTTTGTTTGTTTTCTACCTATCATAGATGTTATAAAGGTAATGTAAATCATTATGATTAAAATTTTCTCCCAGGTTCTGACACTGACTTGTGTTCTGCTAGAAGGACTGTAATGTAAAATTTTGGAAAATAAAAATTTAAATTATAAAGAAATGATTGTTTGATAAAAGAGCCACAGATTTTGTTTTCCTTTTTAGCACAGAGAACGAGTGAAGAGTGAGGAGTAATTTTTATCAAATGAGTGTTTACAAAGAATTATGGCCTTATAAATTTTATCCTTATATAAAATTGACATAATTTTATATATCATGCCAGTGATTTTTAATTTGTTATTAATCTAGGATGAGGGGTGGAACTGCAAGATGCATTTAATACATGTGTGTGCTGCCACCTGAATTGGTTATCCAACTAGTCATATAAATTCTGGGCAGAAACCATGTGAATGTGTTCACATACACATAAAGAGGAATCTTCTTTTATATGAATTGCTTTTAGAATTTATTTATATTCTTTTAATATAGAAAGGTCAAAATGTATTACTTTTTGTCCAAAATGTAAATAGAGCCACAAATAACAAAAAGTTATAAAATTTTCTTTGTCATGTGATAAATAAGAGATAATTTTATTTTAAAAATTACTTAATATCAATTGTCCCATTAAACTTGGAAAAAGAGAAAAATAAAATTGAGAATCTGCCTGGTAACTTTTATCTATTTCTAAAACTCAGCAAACATCATTTCGATTTCCAGTAGCCTCCAATTTATTTTAACTAGATGCGAATCTGTTTTCATATGATTTTCAAAGGCATATATATCCTAGGAGTCATGAAAGACAAAAATCAGCTACTGCAGAAGGGCTAAGCAGCCAAGGCAGTGAGGGAAGATGAGAGTATGGTCTTAGCCAAAGTGGAAAGCCCACTGAAGTAATCCCTCCAGTGAATATCGAAACCTGCCCACTGCGGCCTTCAAGAGAGCAAGTTGGTGCTAAATGATCTTCCTGGGAGTGTTTTCAGTAACATCAGCAGAAAATATCTGAGCAAACCAAAGGGAGGGTTGGAATTCTGGCACCTCCACTGTATATGCCTTAATGGCAAATAAAGTGTGATGCAGAGGATTTCTCTTTCAAAGACTGAATCATTTGAACAAGCTACTTCCTGTTAGTGTTCAGGTTTAATGGCCAGGAGATTGCCTTAAAGATAATAAAAGCATGTGGCTTTCTTTGTTGGGACTGACATTACTTTGCATAACAAACCAAAACGAAACCAAAATTAACAAACAAACAAACAAACAAACAAACAAATCCCCTTAAAAATTTTAAGACTTTTATTGAATTTGCATTTAATGAGTAATACATGGTCTCAGATGTTGTTTCTGCCTTGGAGTCTCCTGTACACCAAGTCCTTGCCTTAAAAGCTTAATTTTGCTAATGAAATAGTGAACTAAAGATCCAGTGATTTGCCATTTGCCCATGGATGTCATCCAGATAATGGCTCTTTACAAGTTGGTATTAGTATTTGGTATTAGTATTTATTTGCTATTAGTATTTGTGAGGAGGAAGTACACAGTCCTGTGAGGCACAGGGAGGTCACTGGCAAATCCAGTTTCTTCCAGTCCTGGTTACTCCTCTAAATTTATTACCAACTGTGTTTTTCACCCACTCTTTCTGAGCTTATATTAATTTTACCTTTGGCCCCAAAGTGTGGGTGTTCCAACTCTGAAGGGCATACAAATTTTGAAATCTCACTTTTTTTCTGGTTTCAAGATAAAAGGGCAACCATTAACTGGGTATATTTCCTTATCTCTGTAATTTCACAGGGACCAGTATAATGAAATTTATCTTGTTTATGTATAAATTCAAAAAAAGCTGAGAGAATTACCCAACTAACTCCATTATTTTGGTATGTTTATAGTAAACCCCCTTTATAAAGATCCAGTCTCCATTGTCACGTGTTCTGCCTCTCATGAAACTGAAAATGATAGGTTAGCCAACAACTTTTCACCATATCACAGTGGGAAAGACTCACTGGGTGAATTTCACCCTGACACAGCGAATTCTACATATTCGGGTATGTTACCTGCAATACAATTCGTCCCGATTTCTATTCAGGACTATTTTTTTTTTTTAATTAAAAGGATTTGGAATATAATTATGGTTTAAATTTGTTTCTGTTTTTTTAACTGAAGATCCCAGAGTTAGGAAAAAAGTCTCTAACTCAAATAAGAGTCTTAGAGAAGGCTTCTGGTTGTACTGGTTTGGATCATGGGCCAACTACTTGATAAATAAATTAGCAATCCCAGTGCTCAGTAAAACAGAAGGAAGTGCCATGTGTTTGGGAGTTTCCCCAGGCATCACTACTTTTCCTCCTCTCCCAGAAAGGATAATTGTGTTTTTCATTAGCATACAGAGGGATAAAACGTTGAAAAGCATGAAAAATGATGTCTACTAGATTGTTATGTCTCTCCACTGTATATTTAGTTTGTATTTATTTGTTTTAAGCAGAAAGTTTAAAAACTACATTTTAATATATTGTGAGGATGGTAAGAAAGATAGCTGTCAAAAATGGGAAATTATTTATTTTTATTTCATTTTAAATTTATTAATGCTTCCAAGCATGTTAAGATTATTAATGCTTATGAATGCTTAAAACCACAAATTTTGAGAATTTAATAGTAACACTTAACACAAGGTTATATATGTAGTCTGTGTCAGTTAGATAATAATTTGTTAATATTTATATACCAATTTCCAGTTTTTAACATTTTCCTTTTTGTCTAAAATGTCCTATATTCTATTAAAAGTTCACCTCTGCAATGAAATTTTTCTGAAATTTTGGTTTAATTACTTATCCCTGGCTTAATTGCTGTTTCTTCAACCACCTATTATGCTAGATCATCATATTGCATTTTCAATATTTTATGAGTAGACTTTTATAATTTTTCCTATTATCTAATTATTTATTTTTGTTAGTCATTTATGTTCATCAACACTGAACTCTGGGAAAGTTTTCGGTTAAATCTCAGTGCTACTTTCATATCTGCTCTCATTCAATTTTATTTATTTTTTCAAACTAAAAGTATTCTAATTATATTTATAAGGCCAGTAGGTTTAAAAATAATGGTTACTAACTGTCTGAGGCCATAGGTACCTAAAACAGGAAATATATTACCAACAGTTTAGATTATTATCAATGGAAGGACAAGTATATTTTTATCAACTCTTCTGTGGCATATTAAGTATAATAAATCAAATAAATAACACATTAGGAGTAATCTCAAAAAAGCAGTTATTTTAAGAAAGAAGTTATCAGGTAAAATAATATATATCAAGAAAGTTGATTTTGAAATATAATTCTTGTAACACAAGTGCTTCTTAAAGGAAATGCCAAGACTGAGGCAACAGCAGTATTTTGGTTTGCAGTCAGAGTAACTGCAAAACCACAGTTAAAGCTATCCTTCAATATAAAGTATTAGTAATGAATTACATCATATGGGGATTTTTAAAAATAAGGTATCTAAAGTTTATGCATGTTTGTGTATATATAATAGATATTTATACATGTGTATGCATACACACACATATAGAAACACATAACAGACAAGCACTTACATGAAGAGGATGAAATGTAGTACCCAGAACTTCAATAGATCATGAAATTTATATGCTTACGTCCAATTCTGTCATCTGACAATTCTTCATAACCCAAAGGACATGTATTTTACCAGAGTCTGAAATGTAAATGAAGTTCTGACAGTCTTAGATCAAAGATGGAGGTTAAGGGTAGAAAGCTTATTCAGTAAGTCTCCAAGGAAGAAGTCAGAGTTATATAAACAGCTAAAGAAAATACTTCCACATCACAAACCGGGCTAAATTTATCCTTGGCAGGAGGACTCAAAGGTAGCCTTAAGCCAAGGCTGTAAATTGGTTAAGAGACTTGCATTTAGTTAACACATTTGACATTAGGATGTTCTACGTAGTACCCATAGCAAATCTCCTTGATAAGGTATGAGCCAAAAGAAATTACCATCAAAAGGATTTTGACTCCTTAGTCCCCAGAGACAGGATCTTTAAATGCTTATTTGAATTACTTACTGATTCCAAATTCAGAAGAAGCAAGTTAATACTTATATTAATGAAAAGACTGAATTAGAGATGGCTGACTAAAATCCATTAAAAAAGCAATCAACTTTGAAGTCTACTTTTAGATCCTGTTGTTAAGAGAAAGAAAAAGGGGAAATCTATGATTTAATTCTCGCTTTTTTATTAAAATTTAGAGTGTAATATATCATGTCCATTAAGAACCAGTGTAAAAGACAGTCATCTTAATTGTATTAAATAAAAATGCTTCCATTTACTCAGTTGAAAAAGAATCTTTTATTATGTGTATATATCATTGAAAAATATAAAACTTTAGGTATGGAATAAAATTGGAATAAAATAATACAAATATCAAAATTTAGAAGTCATATGAATACAGATATTGCATCTTATATATCCATACATGGCATTTTCTGTATACATGGATGCCAATCAGTGTATATAGGTAGGTTCATTTATGTGGTAGAACGTAAAGAAACCTATTTTAAGATATGGAGCTCTTCTCACATACCGTGAAGTTCCTTAGCTAAATCTCAGTTTTGTCTGTAGTCAAAATGATAGAAGTGCTATTTCATGTCTGATTGTTTCAGGAATGGTATCACTTACCAAAATACTCTGGATTCAAGATATGCTTAGTATAAATATTGTGAAATTAAATAACAGAATGATTCCCTGTATCTATTTTGTTTTCAGAAAGAAATATGATTTAGTAATAACTCAGTTCTTCCTTTTACATTTAAGTAATAGCAATTAGGGTTGTTCAGAAATCAAAGAGTAGGTTCCTTCTCAAGTCCATGCTAAGTTCCAGGTTTTAAGATGGTTCAGTGAGCACAAGCTGTGGTCACACTATCTTGTGCCAAACACAGAAGTGAACAAAAATAAGTATAGCCTAAGTGACTATTCAAACCAGGAAAATTCTCAGGTGGACAGACAGTGTAGAATTCCAGTGGAGCTGAAAGCAAGCAAGGTAGAGTGAAATAGCCCTGAGAATGGCAGTCAGAGCCTATGGGAGAAACCATGGCCCAAGATGGACACAATAGAGAGACAGCTTAGCTTAGCTCCTGGGGTTGTGGGAGCTGAGAGTAGAAGAAGGTAAGAGGCAGAAGGCACAGGACAGGGTTTGCACATGTAAATTTTCTCCTGAGACAAGACAACTCCCAGAGGAGACCCTGTCTGTAGGCACAAGCATTGCCTATCTGATGGGTAATGCCAAGAAGGACTGTAGCAAGTGAGCAGTAGTATTATTAGACAAAACAATGTAAGGGAAGAGTCCATACATTTAATGCTGGTAAAAAGGCAAGCCAACAGTAAATACAGACTATATAATACAATTTAACACAACATATTAAAATAACAAAATACAATGTGATTAAATTGTTGAGAAAAATATCACAAATCCACAACCATAGTGCTCTCTCTCTCAAATAAACAAATCAAGACAAGTAGTGTTTGGGAAACTTAATAATAATAATAAAATAATTTCAAGGTAATACATTAATTTATTCATTCAAAACATTTACTGAGCACCTACTGTATACTAGATGGCATTGTAGAGCACTGTGGAGACTACAGAGCATAAGATGACCTTCACTGTAACGAGCAGACATTATACAGCTGTGTGGTTAAGGATACAGACTATTAAGTCAGTTATCCTGGGATCATATGTTATAATGTAAAGGTAGTTAAGTTACTTACACTTCTTGAGGTACAGTGTCCCATCTATAAAATAGGATTCATTATGGTATTGACCTCACAGAGTAATTGATCAAACAAGATAATATACTTAAAGTTGTTAGAATAAGAATCTTCCCATGATGAACACTTCATAAGCTTATATGTCAAGTTTTCTTTTCAGCACTTACACATACATATATACATATGCTTTTGTGTGCATAAATATATGCACAGTACTTAGTTTTCTATATGTAATACCTAAATAAATGCACAATATAGTTCTGTTAACCAAATGTATATAGCAAGGGTAAAAATAGCCATATTCTGATTCAAATGAAATATGGTAACAAATCAACACCCAAAATACACCGAAATTTTACCAAGTGTTTAAAAATACTACACATGAAACAAATTGACTTTTAAATCACCCAGGTACTGTGATATAGATAAAGAACAATTTTACTGTATGTCTGTCAAGCAATGTGGAACGGCTGGAGGATGGACAGTCTGTGGGGAGGGAAAGGGCATGAGGTAAATAATAAGATCATCAGAGGACAAGCTTTCATAATGAGAAGGAAGATCGAGATAATACTGCCGGTTAAAAATGAATAGGAAACATTTATTGGATGTGAATACTTACCATGCATTTAGGGAGACAATGTTTTATATAAATTGACCTATTCAATTATCAAAAATTTTAATAAGTTGGGTACTATTATTACCTCCATGTTACTGATGAGGAAATGAAGACACATATAGATTATCTAACAGGCTCAGAGGCACAGTGAATTTATGTGATATACTCAGAGGCAACATACTGTGGAAAATGGCAGGGTTAAGCTAAGATACCAACACAGGTAGTCTGGCTCTAAAGATCTCTCTCTCTTAATCACTGTGATAAACAGCTACTTATTCTAATACATAAATTCTTTATTATATACATTCACAAAACTTGCTTTCGAAGCAGAAACTGTCACTTTGCTCTGCTTTTACTATGATAGGCACTTCCACAGTCCAAGAAAAAAAAATTTTATACTAAGGAAAACAAATAATAATAATGTTATCTAATCTGGTTCTGGTCTCCAGAAAACAAATCTCTGACCTTGTTCCACAGACTTCGACCTCTTAGAAATAACAACTTTTTTCCTGATTTTGTTCTGTCTCGATATATTTGTGAATATAATAAACATCTGTGAAAGTTGCTCTTTTCCTGCTATGAACAGAATGATAAAAACCTGGTATGTTTGGCATTTTTTTTTCTTTTCTTAAGATTGTTCTTTTAAAATAGTTTTAATTTAGAAAACCAATCCTTTTGAACTTTAACTCATTTTCATTCTTTGTTGATGATGTTTGTTTCCTCAGATATTCCTAATTGAATCTTTTATCTTTGCCTTCCTTTGGCTATGTCTACGTCTGGCTGTGTGTGTGTGTGTGTGTGTGTGTGTCTGTAGGTGAGTGCTGAGAAAAACAAATTGGGATCAGAAAGTTTAAGGCCCAGTTTTGGGCAAGAAATATTAAGAATAAAATAATATATGTTCCATCATTTAATCTTTATGAAAAGTCACAATTTTGATATAGATCAAGAGCTTTGGGGGCATGAAAATACTTTGCTCCTTTAAGTGCTATGTAGTAAATTGCCTCTCTTTGTGAGATTAAGAAAGATGAATCTCTTGATTTAAGAGAAATTGCCTTAAGTGATTAATCACACGTGCGAAAATTCACAAAAATTAAATTTACCATGCTCCATTATTTACAATACATTGCAGACCTGTTTTGTCTTCCTAGTAACTAATGTAAATGTATAAGGGACTTTTTTGTCAACTCCTTTTACTTCACAGCCTGTCTTTAAACATTTGTGTATAACCTTTAACCCTTAGAACTGTGTTAACTTTAACCATTCATAAACATGTCTATGGTAGAAACTAAAGTTTCTCAGCAAGAATTCCAGTTCTCCCCTTTCTGGACACGAGGCATTTTTAAGAGTCTTCCTCTGTTACAGTGAGCTGATATAACAAGTGTCACCCTAGACACAAGCATTTAATTCTGATAGTCTGCAGCCACAGTGGAAACCCACCAGGATAAGGAAGTGAAACGGTGTCCTTCTGTGGCAGATGGTTACCCTGAATATCACATGGAATTGCAGCTGTCTATACAGAAGCAATAAATACACTTTTGTTATTTAAACCATTGAGTTCTGGGGTTGTTTGTCATAGCAGTTTAACTGTCTATCTTCACTTGTAGATTATTTATAGAATTTCCTCAAGCTATAAAAACATTTATTGTTGGAAAGAATGTTAGTTTAAGAAAAATACATCCTGTTATTCATTTAAGTTGTAGATGACCTCTCTAGTGGCTTAAAAAATAAGTCTTTGTCTCCTATGTTCTCTGACCATAAACTTTGTTAAAAAAAAACCTCTGAGCAGGAAATTAGGGATTAGCAGTTCAAAGCAGTGATCACTTATGCTACTACTAGAATAAAAAACAGAGAGATACCACTGGGTATATCTGATCTACACACAACTGTGGAATTTGGTAAATTATACAAGAGATAAACTTGATAGATATAGGCCCCACACACATACACAAAGACATAGATGCACACCAGTATTCAAAAGCTCTACCTTTTAAATATAACAATGTATCTAAACATATTTTCCTCCCATATTTTTAACTGTATTGTTAAGTCTAAGTGAGTGGACATTTGTAATAGAAGTGCTAAGTAAAGATTTTTGGAAAAAAAGATTTACTGCAAATTATTATTTATTTATTTTTTAACAATGTTTGTGTCATTTTTTTTTTAAATGTTTGTGTCATGGACTTCTTTGTGGATCTTTGAAGCCTAAGAACTCTTTTTTAAGAATAATGGTTTTAAACGCCTATGATTAAAATTATAGGATTACAAAGAAAATTGTATTGAATTAGATTAGGATTACAATTAGATTGAACTGGAGTTACCAAGTTTTAAAAACAAATGTGTAATAGCCTGTGCTTCTTTCTTAACCCACTAACAATATCTATCGTATGCCTAGTAACACCACAATTTCAAGAGTAGTGATATCCATAAAGCATTTAAAAATATTCCACCTCTTTGGAATATAAAATTACCTGTGCTTTCAATACGTGACAAATCCAAAGTGTTGGTAATATCACCATGTGTTTTTGTTTATACATGTGCCTAAAGTAAATGCACACTTTTGATGTAGCTCAGTGAACATAAAATATATTTTAATGTGTTCAATTATTCAGCTCTGTGTATCAAAACACTATAACTTAGTGGCTTCAAAATAATTATATTTTATCTCTCAGAATTCTTTGGTTGACTGGACTCAGCTGAGTAGATTCTTGCTTGTATCTCTCATCTAATCAGAGGTCAGATGGGGGTATGGTCTTCTGAAGGCTAGTGAGAGCCCAGTGCAGACTGGTTTGCCTATTATTCAGGCTTGGTTTCCTCTGTCATGATGACTGCATTCCAGCAGGGAACCTTCTGAGAACAGGTTCTAAAACCTTAGCAAAAGTTGAACTGTTCTTAAAACCAGTGTCAGAAAACTCAAAGTTTTACTTACACCCCAATCTATAGGTCAAGCAAACCACTGAATCTTTTCTAGAGTGAAGAAGAGAAAAATTAAGATCCATATATCAATAGAAGCAATTTTAAAGCACTTGCAGTCATCTTGTTCTATCACACTACGCAAGTTCACACATGCCTTAAATTCTATCATGGACAATGAGCTTAAGAAAACCTGATGTAAAGGAGGATGTAGTCATAAATTAAAGTTAAAACTAGCAAGCTACTTTGTAAAACTTTCAAGTTTTAGAATTGGCAGTAGGAAAGGGAAATTAAAGAATAATAAGTAAGATCTTCTAAGGAATAAATTGGTATGAGGTGATTGTTGAAAATAACAGCACTCTGTACTTCTAGTTGTACTGTTATGAGGGAACAGTGGACAAATAAAGCAACCTAAAGTTAGAAGAGTGAAATATGTACTTGATTATCAGTACCCGCGAGAAGAAAATAGCTATTAGGAAAATAAGAGGGAAAAATACCAACTTAACCAAACCAAAGTTAAAGATACAATAGAGATTAAAACAGCAAAGAAACATAAAAATTAAATATAATGTAAACTAAAGGAATAAATCACTGTTTTATTGTGTTACTCCATAACAAAGAAGCTGAAGTTTCATAATAAAAGACTAAATGATCATTCTGGGGAGAAACTGTGTAATGTTATGCACTTCTCAAGAACAGTCACTTGACTAGAAAACAAGTTTGAAAATAAGTGTCTGGGCAATATGTCAGCTTAGATATTTTTAAAGACTTGAGACTTGAGGACTTTAAAGGCTTGAATTTGTGTGTACTGTCAATGAAATACAAAATGCTACAACCATCTTGAGAAATAATTTGGCGATTTCTAACAAAGTTAAACATACACTTACTATATGAACCAGGAATATCATTCCTAGGTATTTGTAAAAGTGGTATGAAAAATGTCTGTCAATGCAAAGACTTCTACTCTAATGTTCATTCAGCTTCATTTAGATACAATCCCATGTTTGTCAAATTATACATGGAAAAGCAAATATTTTTATATCCATATAGCAGAATAGTCAGCAATTCAGAAGGACAAATTACTGACACATACAACAGTTTTGATTAACCTCAAAAGCATTATGTACAGTGGAAGAAGGTAGAAAAAAAGGCCAAATATTGTATGATTCCATTTATAATAAGTTTGAGAAAAGTCAAAACTATAGCAACAGAGAATTGATCAGATATTACCTAGAACCAGATATAGAAGAGGATTGACTATAATGATGATGAAAATGTTCTACACCATGATTGTGCTATATAAAAATTCAATAATAGAGTAAAATCAAATCTACTTAACTGTATCCTTTAATACATACTCATGTTTATATATATATATATATATATATGAATTATATATATGGATAATCATATATTTATATATATACAAACACTTCTGCCCTCTCTCCTCACTCACTTGCCCAATTGGAGAGTTAGAAAAGTAGAAACTTGGCATTTATATTCAAAGCCTTTCCTCTCCCCTTCTCCTATTGGGAAAGAGATGCTCACAAAGGGATCCATTCTACCTAATAGGAGGGGACAGCATTTGCTCCTGTGGAGGAAGGCCTGCTTAGGCCCGGATCTGCCTAATCCTAGAGTTAGTATTATGGAATCCATTTGCCACAGCTATAAACTATAATCATTCTCAAATATTATACTTATCACCAATAAAAGTGATATTTAAATAGTTACCTGCTTTATTCATTCTAATCTTCAAATGGATCAAAATCAGAGGAGGGAAGAGATCTTGTGTAAGCTTGGCCACTCTCAAATTCTTCTAACATTTAATATATAAATTTGGCATTAAAGACTTTTTAAATTAGAATTTAGGAAGCAAACTATGAAGAGTATCTCTTAGTGGCCCAGTGCAAGCATGTGTGTGAATGTATCTACAAATATATATGTATATGTACATATATATTTAAGTTGGATTTAAATTGATTAAAATTGTAGTAAGAAGGAAGAAAGGGTTAAGGCTAAGGTGCTATCGCCAGTTTGCTGAGCAAACAGTTGAAGCAATGTACTGTTGACAATTCTTAGCATTTATGTGCTATCTCCACGCAGGTAATACACTTACATGACTCTAAATATTCCAAGTCCAAAAGAGAAAATTACAGTAATAGATGAAAAGAATAAGAAGTTTAAAATATTGGAATTTGAAGAGGAAAGCTAAAAATAATAACTCTATTATTAGAGACTCTAATGAGTGTTACCACATGGAAGTAACAACCTGTATTTAAAATGCAGTAAAAATGGGTATTGACAATAAAATGGATTGATCCTATAGCTTTTTCAGAGGCCAACCCAAATGCTCTTCATGAAGTCTTTTGAGGTCTAGCTCAAAATAACTTTAATGCTGATTCTTTGTACAAACTTTATAGCTTTTATAGCAAGATATCTTGTATAATAGTGATTTATGTCCATACTATATAACCTCTATCTAACTTCAAGAGGTTATAATGCATATTCCAATAAAATAAATCATGACCTAATAAAAACTCACTGATAAATGCAAATGTGTAGGTCAATTTTTTCCCTAAATTTAAGTGTTTATGATTGATTCTTTTTAGCTCCTTGAAAGAATATTAAGGAGTACAATAAATTTAAGCTAAATTGGTAAGCATAATAATGTCAAAAAACTTATAAAGCTTAAGTGATAAATGACTCAATGAGAAGTTGAATTCAAAATGTGTTAAAGTGGAACAATCTCATCAATGTAGGTAAGGAATCTTATTATCATTTGGAAATATTTATGTAATCTGGAACTTAAAGTTTGACATAAATGTAAAATACTTGACAATTATAGGGATGCATTTTTAAAATGTGTAAAAATGCTAATTATCTTTTTTTTTTTGATTGGTCCACACTTACATGTCTAAGTTTTATATAATTCTCAAGAAAAAATTCATTTTGAAATATTTAAAAAATCCTTAACATTTAATAAATTTTAATAAAAACTCTCAACATATCATTTTATCTGAATATGTAACTCAGCTGTGAAACAGAAACATTTGAAACAATGCTGATGTTATGTGAAGACAAGTCATTACAAACTTGAGAAGATAGTTTGTGTGTGACCCATGCCACTGTAGTCTCAGAGTGAGGCAAAAATTGCAGAACAGAAGCAAATTAAGACATCTACTATCTGATATTATGTTTATAGTTATTTCTGATAGTAATTTTTTGTTCTTGACATTCATTTTTAATTTAAAAAAATGAGCTCTGAGATCTCAACTACATGATGTTGAAACATCAGATAATTGTTTCTAAATTCCCCAAAGAGTATTACAAAGCACAAAACAGGATTTAATTTAGACTTATTACTAATACTGTTCAGTGCTCCATCTTCATATTCCATAATAATACATAAATCTATGTTACAGGATATTATTCTTGAGTATATGAATAAAAACTATTTCTATAAAACAAGCTTTATAATTCTATAAAACATATTTCTGTGAGACATTAACAGACATCCAAAGTGGAGGTGCTCTTGAAAGAACTCCATAAATTTACCTAACTTGAATGTTTGTGTGATTATAAGTCAAGAAGGAGCTCAAAGTAAATTTTCAATGCCATTTGCTACAATGTATGCACTTAAGAAAACCAGTATCTCATTTTCACTTATTTACATGTGGCAAGTAGTTAAAAAAAATTCCTTTCGTATAACTGGATAAAAGATTGTCTTCCTAAAGTGGTTGCTATTTTGAAATACCTTAAGAAAGCTCATCAAAGTTGGAGACTTTTGATATCATCAATTAATACCAACAATACAAAATTGTTTATGACAGATTATATCTAAACATAGTTTAGATAGCAGAAATTATATTTCTATTTCTGTTTTTTTTCGATTCAAAACACAGAATAAAGAAAAAAGATAAAATATTAAGATGACATTCTCTGTTCTACTTTTCCTTAAAGTTAGAGCACTAATGAGTTGTTCAGGGCCTTTCTCATCACCTTTAATTCCCTTGTCTCCTTGTCTTTTGACTGTGCTTTTTGGCAAATCTTCAACTCTCTATTAAGCCAAACATATGAGTTCTCTTAAACTTTTGCAGCTGAATAGTACAGAGAAGAAAAAAAATATAGCAAGGGCGGTAAGTACCAGTGAGAATCTATAGCCTGTGACAATAGTAATTATTCCCATTTGCCATGGTTTTCCCTTAGTACCCATTTAATGCCTCCTCACTTGCTTTTCACTTGGTTTTTTAAAAGGAGGTTTTCTGGATGAAAAGCCCTAATCTTGTTCTACCATCTAGAAACCTATCTATATCCTTTTTATTCTAACTAAAGTCTAGCATCTCTATCCCCCACACATGCCCAGGGCTAATTTTTTGTTTATAGACTTTCTTTTTTAAGGTAGTTTTAGATACACAGCAAAATTAGAAGGAAAGTAGAGACATTTCCCGTATATACCCTCAAAACACACATGCATAGGCTTGCCAATACAAACATCCCCCACCAGAATGGCACATTTGTTACAACTGATGAACATACACTGACTCATCATTATCATCCAAATTCCCTAGTTTACATTATGATTCACCCTTGGTGGTATACATTTTGACATATGCATAATGACATGTATTGACTATTATAGTATCATACAGAGCAGTTTTACTGACCTAAAAATCCTCTGTATTTAGCTTATTCAGCTCCCCCTCCTCCCTAAATTCTAGAAACTACTGATCTTTTTACTCCACAGTTTTGCCTTTTCTACAATGTCATATAGTTGGAATCAAACAGTGTGTAGCCTTTTCAAATTGGGCTTCTTTTACTAGTGTATTTAAGGTTCTCCCATGTCTTCTATGATTTGACAGATCATTTATTTTTACTCCTGAATAATATTTCATTGCCTGGATATACCACAGTTTTTTCATCCATTCATCTGCTGAAGAAGTCTTGTTACATCCAAGTTTTGACAGTTATTAATAAAGCTACTATAAACATTCATGAGCAGACTTTATGTGGACATGAGATTTGAATTCCTTTGGATAAACACCAAGAAATGTAATTACTGAAACATATGGTAAGAGTATGTTTGGAAGTATGCCGATCACTTCCAAAGTGACTGTACCACTTTGCATTTCTGCCAGCAATGAATGAGAGTTCCTATTGCTCCAAATCCTCTCCTGCATTTGGTGTTGTCAGTGTTCCTGGATTTTTGGTGTCAGTGTCCTGTATTTTTGCCATTTTAATACGTGTGTCGTAATGTCTTATTGTTGATTTAATTTGCATTTCCCTGAGGACACATGATGTGGAACATCTTTTCATGTTCTTATTTGCCATCTGTATAGCTTCTTCAATGAGGTATCTGCTGAGGTCTTTGACCCATTTTTAAATTTCTTTTTTTTTTATTGTCGAGTTTTAAGGAGTTTTTGCATATTTTGCATAACAGTCTTTTACCAGATACTTATTTTGCAAATATTTTCTTCCAGTCTGTGGCTTATCCTCTTACTCTCTTGATATTGACTTTCATAGAGCAGAAGTTTTTTGTTTGTTTGTTTGTTTGTTTGTTTGTTTAAGGAAGTCCAGTTTATCAATTATTTCTTTAGCATGTGTATCCATGTCTCTTAGCCTGTGTATTCAGGGGTCTACCTCACCCCTTTGCCTACTGGAGTGAGCTGCCCACAGGATCTTGCCTTTGGTATCATATCTAAAAAAAGTCACTAACTCAAGGTCCTGTTATAGGATTTTTATATTTTTGTGTTTACATGGTCAGGTCTATAAATGATTTTGATTTAATTTTTGTGAAAGGTGAAAAGTCTGTGTATAGATTCATCTTTTCTTCTGCATGTGCATTTCCAGTCATTCCAGTACTATTCATCAAAAAGACTATCCTTGCTCCATTATAGTGCCAATTTGCTCCTAAAATTCTATCTTATTGCATGAGTGTGATAATTAAAAAATAAAATTTGGGGAATCCTAGGTATTTACAGCAATTGAGATTTATCCCTGCTAGAACTGTATTTACCTCCCTGAACCAAAATGACAATGTTTTAAAAAGTAGGTAACTGAATAAAATAAGAGTTCTATCAGGATGTAAGTAGGGATATGGTAGGAATAGATGCTGAATAAGCAAACAGAAATGTCAGCACACTTTCAGAATTCTTTTTCCTAATTCAAGTAGGCTATATTATTCCATATCACCTAAAGAATAAAATTTATAAAAGATTTTGATCTGATACTAGCTGACTTCTCAACATACAGAATTGCTGACTTTTTCTTAAAAAGTTCCTACTCTTCCTTGCCTCCATGCTATTTACACATTGGTTTGGGTTACAATCAGGGACTTCTTTCTCCCTGGTTTGGTTGGAAATTTCCTTTCTCATTCATGACTTATACTTGCTGGAACCACCTTTTAAAAGTCCAAGGGTGATCCTTCATTCTTCTCCCATAGTACCCTGTTTATCAAATCACAATCACATTTATGTGATTACAATTATATAATCACAATCAATGTTCAACTTATTTGCCTGTCTTTTCCAATTTTGTGAATTTTTTGAGTACAAGAATACTATCATTTACTCATAACTCTCACATACCAAGCTCAGTTTTGACACACATAGTAGGCTGTCAATTTTAGGGCAATAAATATTTCCTAACTCCTGCTTTGAAAGTAAAACTTAGCTAGGGACTGAGAACTCAAAGACATTTAAGAAATAGTCCCTGCACTCTTTGGTGAAAGAAACGATGAATGAATTAATTGGAACTAGTTGACGATTGTTTCTATTTGAAGTACTGGCCGTAGGGTATTGTTGTTGTGGTTTTTGCTGTCTTGGAGACAATTTTCAATTCCTTTCTCAGTGACTAGATATACTCTCCTGTAGTCGACCTTGCAGAAATGTGTATACATATTAGCTTAGTCAGAAGCAGAGTGAGCTTTGAGTATTAGCATTCTGGAGCTTCTAACATCTTTTATAAACCCTTTCTTTCAAAGTGTTAAAATCATAATAAATGAACTGCCAACATTTCAATCATTTCAGCATTATGTGAGTACAGCACAAGGTGATTCTGTGAGTATAAAAACAAAATTGGGTTGGAGGCTGACAATGGGAGTATATATTATATGATGTGCAAAATTCTTGCAAAACAGTTATAAATGAAAGATACCCTTAGAGATTCTTTTAGAAATAGAAAGAAAATATCAATGGAAGATACCAAGTCTATCTTAAAGGATTCTTGGTTGAATCCACAGTTAAAAAGAACAAAAACAACAAAAATTTCCTATAAGATAAAAATTTGAGTGCAGCAGTAGGACATTTTATCTACCAGTTCTAAACAGTGTAGGACATGCTGCATTATATAGATTATGTTGTAATAGTTTAATTGCATGTGTCCCAGTCCTTAAGAATGAAGCTTAGTTTTCTTTTCATCACTGTGTTCATAATAACTAATAAGTTGTCTGGCACATGGTGGGTTTCATTTTATGTTTGTTCAATGTATAGAAATATGAATGAGTACAAACATTCAGAAATCTAAATTTTGAATTCCCCATAAGTATAAAAGTAGTATTTTAGAAATTGCACTAGAATTTCAATTTCTTTATATCAAAATTATAAATCATAATTAGAAGACAGTGAGAACTGAGTACTGAGACTATAAAAGTCAGGCAAAGTAGATGGCACAAGAGGAAAACAAAAAATAAAGTAAATTCTAAACCTTAGCCTACAATCTAATAAAATATGCAATAAAGAAGGAAACTAAAATATTTGTAGTAATTGTTCCAAACAATATATTGCTTAAAAAAAGAATTATGTAAAAATAAAATAGTTAAAATAAGCTGGTTCTACATAAACATTAAAAATTAAAATATTTGGTTAAAAAGTATGTCTCCATTCAATGATTTATTCTTAACTTCATGAATCTTAAAACAAAATAAGCTGGTTCTACATAAACATTAAAAGTTAAAATATTTCGTTAAAAAGTATGTCTCCATTCAATGATTTATTCTTAACTTCATGAATCTTATAAACAACTAAAATTAACTAGTAAATGAAATGAAATCAGCTGAAGAGGGAATTGGAAGTTACATGTAATGGTAGCGTACCTTCTATCAGACCAACTACTCCACAGATAACAACTAAAAACTCTAGACAAAATATAGAAACCTGAATGCAATGTTGGGTGACCAAAGGGAAGCGGATTTGAAATGTTATACTACACTTGGAGAAAGGAAAACTATGGGTATATTTACATATTTAAAGTTTCTTGTCTGAAAATCGGCAACAATCAGCACTATGTAGGGCAGAAAAATCGTGAATTGACACTATCAGATAGACATTATTCCCACTCATTTAAACAACCAGAGATGAGTGCTGCATTGAATATAGCAGATGAAAATTAAGGTGAAAATGTAAGATGGAACATATAGCAAATTTAGGATAAAAACTGTGCTTAGTCTCCTCATTATCCCCACTTTGCATTTAAATTGGGTGTAAATTCTGGCTGATCCCTGAACTATGTGTGTAAAGAGTAACTCCAAAAAGCCCACCTAAGGCTAGAGAAACAAACTTAAAATTTCTTTGCATTGCAAGGGAGACAGAGTTTAAATTGAGTCCAGCCTGGTTAAATGACTATAAAAAATAAAGAGAAATAAAAACATTTTTTGGAGAAAGAATATCACTCAAAATATCTACCATAAAACACAGATATCACTAAAGATAAGAAAAATGGGAAAATATCAAAAATAACTCAGGGAAAAGCTACATAAGAACAATTCTGAGATTATTCAGATATTTTAATTAAAAGACAAATATTTTAAAGCATATTACATAACATGGCTTAAGGATACAAAAGAAGAAATGTTTGTAGTAACTGAACAAACAGGAATTCTCAGAAGAGAAACAGAAATTATAAAAATGAACCAAACTGAAATTCTACATCTGAAGAGGAATTAATGTAGTGCAAAATACATAAGAAGACAATTCACGAACTGAGACATGAAAATAAGGAAACAATAAAAAGAAAAAAAAAAAACATAAGGGATATGTGGGGTGTAATGCAAGTATCTAGCATATGAGTAATTGGATTACCAGAAAATGAATAGGATGTGAGCAATATGTTACAGAGACAAAAGCTGAATATTTTTTTCAAAACTGGAAAAAATCAAATCACAGATATAATGGGTATTACCAACATAAATACAAAGAAACAACATCAAAGAATATCAAGTAGTGTTATAATACAAGGACAATTTTCTTTTTAAAAAAACAACCACAGGATTAAAAAATATCACCTTCAGAGGAACAATGATAAAATTGACAAATGTCTTCTCAGCATAAAGAATTGAATCCAGAAATAAAAATGGAATAAAAACTTAAACTGCTCAATGAATATAACTGCCAAACTCTAATATGCCCAAAATTAAATTAAATGTAAATAGATTAATGGGGGAGGTTATGCATGTGTTGGGGGAGGAAGAATATGGGAAATTTCTGAAACCTCCCTTCAGTTTTGCTGTGAGTCTTAAAGTGCTTTAAAAAAATTCTGTGTTAATATATGTTCAGGTTTCTTTAATACAGTACTGCTCGAAGCTTTTAATGTGTATTGTTTATCTGATGTCGGGATATGTCATGCAGTATCTCCTGGAATTACTTGCTTATTATGCCTTTTTAAATTTCTCAAGGATATTTTTTCAGAATTAGTCTCATATCAATTTCTAATTGTGTGTAGTTGAGAATTAGAAGTAAAGCTATAATATTATATTTATCTGAAATGTGCTGACAGATAGCGCTTGTGTATTGAACTGATGCTAAATGCCTTGCTAAATTAAAGAAGCATCATTCACATTCCTACTAAGTCTAAATAACCAGCTTGCCATTAGCTCACCAGTTTTTTTTTTCTTCACAATAGTCTGGCAATAATGGAAGAACATTTCATCTGTTTGACAAAGCCAAGTTATACATAAGATCTGTGTTTTATATTATTAAACATAATAGGAAAACTGTTCTAAACACAGATTGACTCCAAATACCCAAAGAAATAACAATTTGCATGTTTTCATATTCAGACATGACTTTTCAAACAAATACGCCAAAAGGTTTCTGTTGGAAAATGTGACAGTTTTTTTGCTACAAAATGATTGGATCATTGCCCTAAGATGCAGGTGAGTACTGCTTGAGACAGAAAACTGACAAAATGCTATTTATGTCACTGCTCCTTTCTGAGCCAGTCATCAAGAGTAAAGATTTGATATATCACATAACTGCTAAGATTTGATCACATCTACCTATCTCACCTGTCAAAAACTCAACCTGAATAATGAGGGGGAAAAAATGATGTGCATTGAACAAGTTTTCCCAAGAAAAACAGACCAGCCACAGAAGTATGGCCCTACAGGATACTTGTTTTATTATTTTCTCTAGAATTGAACAAGGTCCAAATAGGAAACAGGTGGCACACTCTAATTAAGATAATTCAAGAAAGTTTAATAAAGGGACTATTTACAAAAGTATAGGTGGATATAGGAATAATACAATCACTCAGGCTGCTAAATAGCAAAGTGTTCTTATCCCTAGGCCCAGAGGCACAGGGACAGTTTGGTTACTGAAACAGAGTAGGAAAGACTACTTTGAAAGGTATATGATATAGTCAAGCGATGCACCCCAGTGCAACAGCACATGCATGTTACTATGGAAATAAAGAAGTTACTATGGAAATAAAGACCCTAGCCTTACTCATTCCTTTCTCTCATCTCATGTAGGAGCTTCCTTTGGAAGAACCCAAAGGAATCCTAAGGGTTCGACTACCCATTTACATCTATCACCTACAGTAAAGAGCGGGTGAATAAGGATAAAACTAAAGGGACTGATGGAAGATAAACTATAGTGATTGAATAGTCTCCTTTAAAATCCATCATATGTTCAACTAAATGAACAAAGGAAAATTACTTTGAATTCCATCATTCTGTAATCCCCTTAAGTATAGGAATGCTAATTTCTTTTCTCCTTTTTTCTTTATTTTTTTCTATTTTTTCTCTATTCTTTCATGGTCTCTCATGCTCTGTTCTGACTTCAGATGTTTGGTATGACTAATTATTTGTTTTCTGATTTATTTTCTATTATCTGGCTTGGATTGAAGTAATCAGATAAAAAGTTAAAAATAAAAAACAGTAGTTTCAGACTACCAATCAAAGCTTCATCACCAAATTTAACAGGGTTAAGTTAGGGCTGTGAGTTAAAGAAGACCTGAAAAACCTTGGAATTTTAGTAGTTTTCTTAGCCTTTCACCTTCAAACCCCTTTATGAATAATTTAGGCATGTTGGGTTTTTATGAAATGGTATGTATTTTGTGATGTTTTACATATATAATAAAATTGTTGCTTATCTATTTTCAGAAATTATTTTGATTACATGTATAAACATATATGCGCTATGCATCCATATTCAGAATGTGAAATTTAGTTACATGTAAGGATAAGTAATTCATTACTTTTGAAATTACTGAATTAATTTACCTCATTATTTGAAGCCTCTCTTTCTACTTCAATGACCACTCATATTTCATATATTAAAATATTCCTGACAACTAAGTGTTCTATTTTATTAAGTTTTTTATCACCTGCCTTCCCCAAGTGACACTGTCTAGGCCAGATGCTTGCTGAAAAAAAAAATGCCTTAGCACTTTTATCTCTCCCATTTTCCCACCACTCTGCAACAGGAATGGTGATCCCACTCTCTATCTACACAGCACTGTATGCAAGTGGGAGCTAGGTACATACTGTTCTACTATTGGAGAGTTTATTTATTGGTTTGGGCATTATGTTCAGTATTGATAGTAATTCTTTAAAAGATTCAATGGTCTGTGATTTATGTCGACAATGTTTAGGATGATCTTAATTCCAGATCACCCCAAACTATTTTGGCTCAGCCAGGACGATGCCCATTTATAGACTTCACAGTCTAATTATTAATAGTGATACAGTCCCCTCTCACTTTCAGGAGTCCCCAGGTTTGGATAGTAAAGTATATGATAACCATATTTAAAGATTTTTAAAAATTTTAATAGATATTACATAAAATAGTTGATGGTCATAAACATTCAAGGAATGCTGGGTAAAGAAATCTGAATTTTTAATTGATTTACTTTTCATTTTTTAAAGGTATTTTCTGAGAATTCACTATGATAATACACATTGTGATTCAACCTTTTTTCCAAAGGTTAATTTGGTATGACACATTAGCCAGTTTTATTTCACACAGGAATTTTGTTCCAGGTAGCGTCTCTGTACTGATGTATAACACTTCAGGATATAATGACCTAGTGGGAGTTGTGGGAACACATATCTGCTTTGTTCCTAGACATGTCCCTTATCCTTATGCTTTCTAGTCCTTCTGCTACATTTTGGCCAGTACTTCATTTCTGCCAGTCCCTACTGTATGCAGCTAGGGTGACCACATAATTTTATCATTCAAACAGGAAAATGTTTGAGAGTAAAAGGAAACACAATGAATAATTAAACAGAGACAAAAAGCTCAACCCAGGACTGTCCCAAGCAAACTATGACACATGGTCAGCCTATGTGTGCAGCACATTTAGAAATCTAGTATCTGCATACTAGATAGATGAGGGGAGGAAAGTACCTTAAATAAATTAACTCATGTCTTATAATTGGCTTCTTCCAAATTGATTTATTTCTGTTTAGGTTGTTTAGCTTTGACAGATTCCCTTTGGGTACTATGAACTAGAGCTAAATACCATGCTATGTGTATTCTGATGTACAAGATATGCTCATGAACATGCTGCCTCATTTAAAAAACTCTTATTTAGAAAGGCTCTGTATAGGGTGCTCAGGTAAAGGTACAACTTATTTTTAATACCAAGATTAATTAACATTCCAAAAGGTGAACAAAACAATCACATCAATATATGGATTATATATATAGAAATATCTTAACTTCAACATATTTTCTATTTTGTGTACATCACCACCACCATTTATTAACAAATCTAAAACAGATGAATGTGTTAAGCATTTTCAGAGTCCATTAAACAAACTAATCCTAGCCTAAACATCACAGATTAAAGGATGAAAATTATACTCACCTTAATGCCAAAAAACTGGACAAAATCAATAATAAATTCTGGCCTGGGAATGACATTTACTAACACACTGATGCTATCTTTAGTAGAATTCTAGCCTGAAGAAAAATGGGTCCAATTGTTAGGAATTTATCACATTAGTTAACTTTGTTTAAAAATGTGTAACAATACTCTTAATAAATAAAATTTTAAAAATTAAAAAGATGCATATATTAACTGCCATATTTTAACCCCCCAATTTTTAAAACCTTGCTCTAAATTCTTGAACACAGTTTTGCTTAATTAGTATTCCTATGGAAAATCTAATATATCATTACCAAATACAGATTTAATTCAAGATCGATTAGTTATGTATAAAAATGTATATATTCATTAGATGAATATAGCTGATATATTAAAAAAATAAGTCAGTAAAACAAAGAGAACCCAAATGGAATATTAGGAAACTAAAATGCTTCAGGTGCACAAGCCTCATTAAAGGTTATTAAGAGTGAAAACAGATTGCTTTTAAATGGTGGCAGTTTTTTCCTAACAAGCTCCCACTGACTAAAACACAACTAATAGTGAATCAAATGTTCAGGTCTTTTAGCCAAACTGTCAGTTTGTTTAAAGGCTATATACTTATTAAGGCAATACAAAATCTGGTGCTGCACTGATCACTGCCTTATAGAATGTCAACTTCTGAATACTGCCAGTCTCTAGAAAAGGACTACTGGGTCAGGGTTCATGAGAGGTTAACTTCATACTCTTTTCTAAGAGTAGGGTTCAATACATGTGAAAAATAAAAAAATATATGAATCAATGGCATGGAGTTTTACAATTGTAAATATAGTCAAATTTCTACTGTAATATTTTTTCCATTTCAATTGTTAAAGAACAATACTTTAAATATGTTTTTTGAAATACTGTGATAATACTTATTTGCAGATAGTTCACTGAAATTCCACGGTGTAGACATGGATCAACAAAACATTATAAAGATACAATGTATGGGTAAATAACTTTAAATAAGAGATTTAATTAAATATATATAAATTATATATATATGACATATGTGAGTAAAATATTCTATACATGAATATCCATCTATCTACCTACCTATCTATCCTAAGATGTAAACAAAGGATTCTGCAGATCCTAATTCTACTGGAGAGAGAAAGAAAAAGAAAGAGGTAGAGGGAACTATATGAGAACTCAATTTGTTTTCTAGATGCTAACACTCATAAATAGCTCTTCAGAATTCCAAATCTATACATTGCCTATATACATTGCCATCAACTAAGACATACGTATCTGGATTCTGCAAATCTAGTATCCTTCACTCCCTATATAATTTCAGAGAAGAAACAGGGTCATGTTTAATTGGCTTAACAACATTGCTTTTATTTTTTCCTCTAACTGACAAATAAAAAATAATTGTTTTTCTTCTCTTCACACATGGTTAATAGAATCATCTACCAGGAATAATGATGTCAAATTAAATATAATTTTGAAAAGAGAATAATGTTAAAGAATGTAATGATTAAGTAAGCTAATGATTCTGTATATTTTCCAATCATTTGGATTTTATGTTGGCTGGGTTGTGTAGGATGGACAGCTGCGTTGGATGTTTTCTTATCAGTGTTCTGCAGTATAGCAAACAGGATGTTTCATTTGACAAGTCAGAAGAAGAAACCCTTCAATGTACATGGGACTCTGGAAACTTACAAAATGAGAATACTGAAAACATCTGAAAGTCACTGAAAAAGTCTCTGAAATACTTACTTTGTTAAGCACAAAAAAAAAGTAAAACTTGCAGGGAAAAAAGGTAAGAAGAATTTACAGCACCACAATATATTCTTTGGAAAACATATATTCTATAAGAACAATATCTGTCTATTGTTGAAAATTTGAAAATTATATGAATGAACTGAAAACCAAATAATATCTCCATCTAGCTTTTTTTCAAAGAAATCAGCCATTGGCAATTTTATGCATTAATTCTCAATTTATCATTTGTCTCTATAATGAAATTTTACTAGCTCCTTATTATCTCATACAAATATTATTTAATCAATTTATTTAGCTTGTATCCTATTCTTAGACAATGATGTTCATTTTTATAATTTTAAAGAAATGAGAAGTTTCATTTTAAAAAAAGGTTTACACATGTATGTGATTATTTTTCGAAAACATTTCTAGACATGATCACATTTTAAGAGTTTTGACACATATTGCTACATTGGCCTTTAAAAAGAGTGTGCTAATTTAAACTGAGATCATATTTCTTGCACCTTTACACATATCAGGTATTTATTTAATGTGAAATGTTATATTACATAGTGCAAAAAATGGAATCCTGTTATTTAAATTTGTATCACTGATTTTTTCATGATGATGAATGTCTGTGTCTTGTCCAAGTATAGTTCCCCTCTTGAAATGATCTGCCTATCCCACCCGTTTATTTAATTTAGAAGGCCTTTTTTCTTATATAAAATTTAATCATACCGTAATATATGTAATCCCTTTTTGTATGTGTCTTGTAATTATATTTTCTGAACTTGTCTTTTCTATTTTGCCTTGCATTTTACTATTTCTGTAATCATATGGATTATTTATGTTTGTAGTTTGTAGTTTTTATTGTTTCCTGTGAAATATCATAAATGTGTATACATAGACACATGTATAATAACAAAAACAAATCTTTGTACTTAGAGAAACAGAATATTATCAATAGTTTTGAACTCATTATGTACCCCATTCTACTTGCATCCTTGTCCATCCCTCATGGTATAAACGCTACCCTGAATCACTGACAATCCTAAGACAATCATAAGACATGACATGAATCATACGACAATTGCATCTTAATCATTACCTAATTTTCTGTATAGATTTCCTATATTTGCATGTTTTCCTAAGTAATACAATGCTTGTCTTTAAAATATAACATAAGTGAAACTAGGACAGGTATGTAGTTTATAAGGCCCAGTGAAAATAAAAATTGTGTGGATCTTTATTCAGAGCTCACTGAGAATTCTAAGATGGTGACAGCAGAACCTTAAACCAAGAGTGGAGCCTTGTGAGTCTACACAGGTCACACATCCAGGCAGAAGGCCTTGAGTGAAGGCATACCATAGTTCCCAGGTGGCCTGATATTTTTGTTTCTGTTTTTGAGCCCTTCTAGTCAAACTTTAATAAATTCATCAATGAACTCAGAGAGTCATTTTCAGTGATGTAATTGCTAAGAACATATCAAATTTTTTTTAACCCATTAAACTCTTAATGAAAACTTGGATTATTTCCTGGGTTTTTGACTTGCCTCTACCACAGGTCTATATTTATATGTGCAAATGTTTCTTCAGTGTACATAATTAGGAATAACCTGGTCTCTAACATTTGAGGGACCTGGAGCAAAAGTAAAAATGGAGGCCAAATTACTCTATGATAATTATTTCCAGGTTACAAATAAATGTAACAAACTGTTCAACTAAATATCTGCTATTATCTTATCTTAAAAATATATTTTTAGCTGTACAGCTCCATGTAAATCAATGAAGTTAGAATACTCCTCACAAAAATAAACTCAAAATGGCTTAAAGACAAACATAAAACAAGATACTGTAAACCTCTTAGAAGAAAACATAAGTAAAACATTATCTGACATAAATCTTAGCAATGTTTGCCCAGGGCAGTCTACCCAGACAATAGAAATAAAAGCAAAAATTAACAAATGGGACCTAATAAAATATATAAGCTTTTGCACAGCCAAGGAAACCAAAAGCAAAACAAAAAGACAACCTATAGAATGGGAGAAAGTATTTGCAAAAGATAAGACTGACAAGGGCTTAATTACCAAAATATATAAACAGTTCATACAACTTAATAATAAAAAGACAAAACACCCAATCCAAAAATGGGCAAAGACCTAAACAAGCAATTCTCCAATAAAGACACACAAATAGCCAATAAGAACATGAAAAAATGCTCAGTATCACTAATTATCAGAGAAATGCAAATCAAAACTACAATGAAGTTATCACCTCACACCAGTCAGAATGGCCATCATTCAAAAGTCCACAAATGACAAATGCTGGAGAAGGTGTGGAGAAAAGGGAACCCTCCTACACTCCTGGTGGAAATGTAGTTTGGTGAAACCATTATGGAAAACAGTTTGGAGATTTCTCAAAAGATTAAAAATAGACTTTACCATATGATCCAGCAATCCCACTCTTGGGCATATATTCAGAGAGAACCTTAATTCAAAAAACACATGCACCCCAATGTTCATAGCAGCACTATTTATAAAACCCAAGGCAGGGAAACAACCTAAATGTCCACTGACAGATGACTGGATAAAGAAACTGTGGTATATTTATACAATGGAATACTACTCAGCCATAAAAAAACAATAAAATAATGCCATTTGCAGCAACATGGATGGACCTGGAGATTATCATTCTAAGTGAAGTAAGCCAGAAAGACAAAGAAAAATACCATATGATACCACTTATGTGTGAAATCTTAAAAAAATAGGAGACAAATGAACTTACTTACAAAATAGAAACAGACTCACAGACATAGAAAACAAACTGACAGGTACCGGGGGGAAAGGAAGTGGGAAGGGATAAATTGGGAGTTTGAGATTTGCAGATACTAACTAATACATATATAAAATAGATAAACAACAAGCTAATACTGTATAGCACAGGGAACTATATTCAATATCTTGTAGTAACTTCTGGTGAAAAAGAATATGAAAACAAATATATGTGTGTTCATGTATATGACTGAAGCATTATGCTCTACACCACAAATTGACACAACATTGTAAGCTGATTATACTTATATATATTATATACATATATCAAAAATCTTTTTTATTATTACAGAGTATTTCTTATTTGCCACGTATAACTCTTACAAATATCACACTAAATCATGAGTACTTCTGGAACCACAAATTAGAACATGATGGAAAGAACATGGTTGCCCAAAACTATTGGGAATTTACTATATTACTGTCATCTAAACAAAAGGACAAGTTACTGTATTTTCCTTAACTAAATCGCATCTGCTGCTCAAATGCTCCCCCGACTCAGAAGCAATGTCTGTCTCCCTTGGTAGCTAGCATCCCAGTCCATAAACCACACAGCTAACTTTAATTTTGTTGAAGCACAGGACAAGAGACAGGAGATAACTTTATCTTTAAGTTTCAAAGTGTTAGTCATGAGATTTCACGTTTGCCTGGAGATTTAGCTACTGGATAGTCTATATGATTTAAGATGAAAGCTTTGGATCATTGGTACCATTTTTGGTCTCTTGGAGAAATTAGAGACTAACAGTATTAGGTTGTCTTCCAGGTGGGGCTGGAGACTAAATGTCAGCCACCTGGGGATATGTGTTGAGTCCCAATAAAAACCTCTGGACATCAAAGGCTTAAGTGAGCTTCCCTGGGTGGCAACACTCCAGGCATACTGTCACACATTGCGACTAAGAAGAGTTACTGCTGTCCATGATTCATGAGGAGAAGACAATTGGAAGCTAAGCTCCATGTTTAGACTCCTCCTGAACTCTGCTCCATATTTCTTTTTTTTTTGGCTAATTTTAATGCTTATCTTCTGATAATAAACTGAAACTATGAGTATTATAACAACTTTCAGTGAATTATGTGAGTCCATCTAACAAATTATTGAACCTGAGGGTGGTTCAAAGAACCCCCAAAATTGTCAGAAGTGAGGGAAGTCTTGTATAGAGACTGTGCCCTCAAATTTTGTTGTTTGGCTAAACTCTTTACCATAGCTTCTGCAGCACTCTTCAGAAAGTCATGACTTTCAGATTCAGAGGGTTTTTTTGGTTCTAGTAATACTTAGTTGGATATAGTTCTGCTGAGATTCAATAGATAAGATGTCTTCCTCACGAAAAATAATCATTGTTAAGTTACCCATAAATTAGCCATAGGTTCAGCTGACAAGGAGGTTAAACTGAGCCACCTGTCTTGGGTGAAGTGTCCCCCAAGTCAAGGAAGTAAATGCATCAATAAAGGGGATAAATAAGTTGTAGGCCAGCTGTTTTCACAGCAGAATTTAAATCTATTCCTCCCATTCAGTAGTGAGAATTTAATGTATCTGCTATAGCTCTTAATTCTTGGTATCAGTAGCCAATAAGGTAACCACTGTTTCACAAAATCAAACAAATAAATATATTTGAGGCTTCTGTGAGAGACAACCTATGGGACTGGCTGAACTATTGGTTTTTACAGTGTTTTTGCTTTATATCCATTATGTTAATCTCTTCAAAGTGAAAGCAATCAATATTATTTTCATTCACAAATGACCACTATGCTCAACAGTATTACTTCTCACTCTCAGCAAATTCCATATTATAAACTATTATAAATAGTTATAAATAAGTTATTCTATAATAGAAAATTATTATTCATAAAGTGAAGCAAAAATATTCATAAAGCAAGGTTGGTAATTACTAATTATAGTCTTGTTAAGATGAAGGTTTATAACATTTTGCCTTTCACAGAATGTTTCTCATAAACATATGTCCACTGCCTTGGGTTAACCTGCATTCTAAGAAGTATCTAACATTTGAATCATTTTTCTTCCTCTGTAAGTCAATAGCAATTAAGTACAAATTAGTATTCGTTGTCTGAAACGCTTCAGATAAATAGATCAGAATCATAAGGAGAAAAATATTTTATAGCAACATTCAAACCATTAAATTTCAAAATACAAAACCTTCTGAGGCTTTGATAAAGACCCTGTCTTCCCCCCATGGTAGATGATCTTTGGTTAGGATTATAAAGATGACCTGAATGGTGACCCATCTTAGTGACTCTGAGAAGAGTACCTCTTCCTTGAAAGGTTTTAGAGAGAACTAAGATCAGGAAGGATTCCTTAGCCTTTCTTGGCACTGGACATATTATCCTCAGCCAATCTGAATAAAACATAAACATCCTATTTCCACATCCTGCAAATTTGTAAGTACCTTGAGATACCTCAAAAGCTGTTAAGGTGAGGGGATTGGATCAAACAAGTAAAAAAAAAAAAAAAAAATCCTAAAACACCAAGCAAATAAACTGATATATAAAGGAATAACAACTATTTAAAGAAACTAAAGAAGACAAATCAAACTTAAAATTAGAATATGGTACGGATAAAACACAGTTTGAAGAAAAAAGGATTAAGCAAGCATTGTGCTTTTCAGTTGCTCTAGTATACTCCTGGAATAACATACACAATATAGAAAAAGAAACTTTGTAGTAATTAAAAAATCCTATAATCAACCAAGATATTTATCTGGCAAAGTTAATAAAAAGAGGATATTGAAGGACTCAGAAACTTAACAAGCACTGATTTCTATTTAAAGAAAGTAAATGCAATTAATAATGAAAATATAATAACAATAAATAATAACAGATGATTCTGATGTTTACTATCTGTTAGGCACCTAAGTAATTTTTTTAATATCTTAATTTATTTAATCCCAACACTACCTTTGGTTAGATAGTAATAATTCGGACACTGAATAAACTTTCTGGTAGGCTTATGCCTAGCTGTTGGGCCCATATTCTTACTTAAAAAAAAAAAAAAAACACATAGTAGTAATTTTTAACAAATACTTCAATATAGGTAATATAATGAGCATAGATGGTTTTCACAAACTAGTTGTACAGCTACAGTACATTCATGAAAGCAATTGAACATATAATGTGATTAATTTTATTGGATAATATGTGATATAATATGATAAATATAATCAGAATGATTAAATATAAAATTTGAAGTATGTGTAGGAAAATCCAGTAATAGTTTGAAATTAAAATATGTAAACTGTTTTAAGAAAAACCTAGGAATTGAAAGGAAAGCCGTTGTGGAATTCAAAAAGGAAAATGTTTCTGATGTCCTATACCATTATAGAAATAAAAATGAGCAAATACAATGTCTTTGTAGAACAGAATATTTGTTGTTTAATACTTACTAAAAATGTTTTTTGTTTTACTTTTATTATTAGGAATCAGAATGAAATCACTACAAAATTCAAAAGCAAAGTAAAAATTTCAATTTCACAGTGGATAAAAGAGATAAGGATAACATAACAAGTATGCACATGGTTCTTTTTTTTTTTTTAACACTTAACAAAACTTCCACCCAACTTAATAGCAGGAACTTCAGAAAAGAAAAAAAGCAACTAAATATCCATTAACATATTATACATATTCATTTTCTTTATTAATTGGGGAAACGCAAATTAAAACTTACAGTAAGTTACCATTTATATCTAGTGGCTAGGAAAACACTTAAGAAATGAGAACATATTCAGTATTGGTGAGGAATTATAAAATTATGGTAGGAGTGTAAATACTGATTGCAATTTTGGTAAATAATTTTTAATTTTCTTGTAAGTTTTAACATTTTAATATTATTATAAATTGAATGTGTCCCCAAAATTCATATGTTGACATCCTAGACCCAATTACCTCAGAATACAATCTGATTTAGAGATGGGGTCTTTACAGAAGTAATTAAGTTACAATAAGGTCACTAGGATATTCCCTAATCCAATATGGCTGGTACTCTCATAAGAAGGGGAAATTTAGACTCGCATACAGATAGAAGACAATGTAAAGAGAAACAGTAAAAACATCTACAAGCCAAGAAAAGAGGTCTAGAACTTATGAACCCCTCAGAGCCCTCAGAAGGAAAAAAAGCTATCTACACCTTATACTGAATTTCTAACCTCTCTCAAGAACCGTGAGAAAATAAATTTAAACTGTTTCAGCCAGCCAGTTTATGGTACTTTGTTACAGCAGCCTCAGAAAACTAATACATATACCCAACAATTATATGCTATACATATTGCCCAAGAGCAAGAGTTGTTACACTGAGTCTCATGGGCCAAATAGGCACTCATTCATCTATCATTGTCCATGCCTCTTTCTCACCACAATGACAGGAACGAATAGCAGTGACAGACACCCTAAGTCAGGCGAAGCTGAAAATATTTACTATCTTGACCTTTCAGAAAATCTTGAAAACAGGAGCAGTGAAATATTTCTGTGATTTGGAAAATAGAAAAATAAGTATAATAACTCAAATTTCACAGACAACAGAATGGATGGGTAAATTATGCTATATATCCAGTGCTATACTCAGAAATTAATAACTACCTCTCCTCCCCAAAATTAATGTACACGTGTGTATAAAACTTCATTATACATTTTCCTGACATAAAGAGTATATATACAGCACAAATTGTAATGAATATATGATATACTTCATTGTAATTTCCACAGTCAGTTGAACTCACAGAATGCCCGTTTTCATTTTTACTCCTTTTTTTTTATATCTGTATGAAAACTTGGCGACAATCCATGAGTAAGTGGTTCCTACGTGAATGTTGATGTTTTTGTTTACACCAAAAAGTCAAAAGTGAAACATTACTATGTGGTTTATGTTCCATAATATTGAAACAACAATGTGTTTTAAAAATACTGAAAATGTAGTCATTAAACTTTTTATGCTACTCACGAAGTAATAGCTACTGGCCAATATAGTTTAAAGTTTAATCTGAATTGTTAACATTTTACCCATCATTTTCTTAAGCTGAAGCAATAAACATAACAAATGAAGCTCTAATTTGTAGCATTGGCCAGTTTTCTTGGTATAGATATTCCCACCATGGCCTACTTCAACTCTACACACGTCTGTGATCCTGAGGATTCCCATTTTCTCTCAAGCCTTTTCCAATTTGTTAACAATATTCGCTGAATCCTTCTTGCAGATTTCTGGCTGCATCTGTCCCAGGTAAACAAGTGCCCATGTCTATTTCTTCCTGATTTCAGGTTAGCTGGTCTTTTACCTCCATCTCTAGTGGATTCAAGAAAGCTTGTGGATGTGTAGATTGTCCTGTTTGCTGCTGTTGAGAGGGGGGGTGTGATGTTCTTTCCAGCTTATTATATCCTTAACAGACACTGGAAGCCTGGTTAGGTTCTTTCAGTAGCTTTCCCTATTAAGTGACGTTTTCTGAGGTCTTGCTCCACCTTCACCCTGCTTCTAGAGGAAAAACTTTCCTTTTTCAGCTAACATATGACACATTTAATCAAGGCTAGATATTTTAATAGGCAAGGGAGTAAGTGGACAGGACATAGGTTACTGCCATAAATATCTCATCTTTTTCTACAAAAAAAAAAATTTCAAAGTAGCACATGATGCATTTCGTTTTAAAACCTTCCATTTCTCCTATATATCTTGTGAATCCTTTGGCATGATAAATTGTATTTTTATAGTTCAATCCGTGGCCATGTTTTTGTTGTCAATAATACAATTAGAACACTGCTTGGTGCTGAGAGGACGATAAAGGTGAAAAATCACATAGTCTCTGTTCTCCAAAAAATTGTATTAATTTGGTATTATAATATTAATACATGTTCATCCTAATGAGGCTCCTGAATACATACCAATATTGCATATGTGCAGTAATTTGGTTTAAATAGCCATACTTTTATTTACTAGTGTTACACATTTTTTGCATTCAATATACTTAGTTTCATCTAATCACTACATTAAATTATCATCAAATTATGCCTGCCTCTGTTGTAGAGTCTTAAATGCAAACATCTGCAGTATTGTTTTACTGCTATTTCATGCTATAATAAACATGTCAAAACAATACTGTCTTTCTTCCACATATACCTCAAACTAGTATTTATCTCCAGTTGCTACCTTAGAGTGTCAGTAGTGAAAAAGCAAATTAAAATCACTTGTTTTCAAAGAAAGCAGAAAAACAGAATTATTGTCATGGATGTATTTTTAGTTGAATTTTATATTTCTTGAAAAATTAATAATTTTATTTTGAAAATTCTATTAACAACTATCTCAAGGAGACCAATCAGTCCTCCATGCTGCACTGTGTTGGTAATTAACAGTTGTGAATATCATAACCTTTGAAGTTTCTCCAATCCTTCCACATTAGCACTTTCAAAGGTTTTCAGTAATGACAATGTATCAAACCACTGTGACTGAGAGACTGCTAAAATGATAGAATAATCCTAGGATTTTATATATGGATTTGGATGTTTCACTAAATTTAAGTAAATTTAGCTTAAAATGAAGTATGTCTTTCAATAAATAAATTCTGCTCTTAATTATAGCATATGACACAGGAAAAATCTGGCTCTGGATATCACTGGAATACAACTAGAGATGAATTCATTAATGTCACATTTTAGCATCTGCATTAACTATTGGTTAGAAAGTAGCTCACATATTGTATTCAGTTTTGAAGTTTTGCGTATCTTTCAGTTAATTTATTCCTTTTTATTTTATGTTTTGTTGCTATTACAAATGGATTTTATCAATTTAATATTCCAATTATTTTCTGCTGATATATAAAAATAAAGTTGATTCTGTTTTATTGATGTTGTATCCTGAAAACTTGCTAAATTCACTTACTTCATTTGGCAGGTTTCTTAAGGTTATCTACATAAACAACTATGATGTCTGCAAAAAGTTTAATTCTCCCCTCTCCTATTAGTATGCTTTTTTCTTTTTCATGCCTTATTTTAATGACTAAAACACACAATACCATGCTTAATAGAAATGGTAAAAGTACACATCCTGCCTTTACCCTAATGTTAGTTAGAAAGTGGCTCATATTTTGCTATTAAATATGAAGATGGATGTAGGTCTCTGCAGATCTCTTACATGAAATGAAGGAAGTTCTACTCAAAGGTAGATGATCTTTCCTCATGAATGAGGGCTGAATTTTGACAAATGCTTTCTCTGCAACTTGTGAAAAATCATATGGCTTCTTGTCTTTATTCTGTGAATTTGATGAAAAATTGATTGCTTTTCTAAAAGTGCTAAAGCAAGCTTGTATTTTTGCAATGAATCCCACTCAGTCATGACACATTATCTGTTTATATATCACTGGATTCCATTTGCTATTTGTTAAGGATGCCTGCATTTATATTCATGATGGAAACTGATCTATAATATTTTTTCTTTCCTCCCTTTTTTGTAATGATTTCTCAGGTTTTAGTGCTGGGATTACACTGACCTTCTAAAACTCACTAGGAAGTATTTACTCCTCCAAAATTTTCCCAAAAAGCTTGTATAAAATTGTTCTTCTTTATTTCTAAAATATCTGATAGAAATCACCAGTGAGAACTTGGGCCTGAAGTTTTATTTGTAAGAAATTTATTTTTGTAATAAAATCAAATTAATAGAGATAGAACTCTTTTTCTCTTTTATATTGTAATCTTGTGTGTTCATTTAAGTGTGAAATGTCTTTATATCATTTACATTGTCAAAATTGGTTGACTACCGGTTGTCAGCCTAAAAAAATAATTCTGCCTTCTTTCATAGGAAAAGAGTTGTAGCTGTGCGAATGGTTATATGAATAGTGGGTCCATGTGCCCCACTTTTGGTCATGTCCAATTTAAATTTAAAGCATTCCACTAGCTAGTCCTCTATTTCCTCTTGCCTAGGGATTGATTGCAAATGGAAAGATGGCTCCACTCCAATCAATCTTGAGGTTTAGCAAAATGTTCTAGTAGGTGATATAAGAACATAAGTCACTGGTTGCATTTATAAAAAAGAAAAGAAAGAAATACACATATCTTATGTAACCAATATTTCTTGCAATTTTTTGTTTCATTAGCTTAGTCCTAGGCCCATAACAACCCTATTATAACAAAGGATCACTTTTCCCCATTCAATCACATGAACCACCAGAGCAAAATAAGATTATAGCAAAAACTGAGAAAGCACACATATCTAGACTGATTTATGAAAAGTACCACTTTTGCTTAGTCATGTAAGTATTTCCTTCTCTATGCACAAGTATTCTATCTAGTCCCAGATCAGGAAATGGAGAGTTGAAAATTTTACACAACTATTTTCTGAAGTTGCAAATGTGATGACTTCAGGAATTACATTTAAAATTTATTATGTATTGGATATAACTTTACCTCTTAAGGTAACAGTTAGTCATTTAGCTGAACCACCAAAAACAAACAAACAAAAAACAAACTCCTTTTATCTATGCCCTTTTTAAGGTAAATGGAAAGGTCCAGAGTCCATTTTGTTAATATCACACAAATCGGCCTCACAAATAGTCATGCTCCACTTGTTCAGCTTGTCTATTTTTGTACAGACACATGTATACTCTGGTACACAAAGGACATTGTAAGTTGTATGCTTAGAAACTGATCAAAGAAAAAAGATTCTGTTCTAAATTAAAATTTGTTTCCTAAACTTCTAGAATTTTTATAAAAAAGATATGCTGAAGGAAAAAAGGAAGTTTTATAATATCTTAGGTAACATAAAAATATTGATACTTACACATATATATACCATCTTTAAAAATATAAAATTTAAAATTTCATGTTTTAATCTCTGTGGAAACTAAAATAATATAGGCAGTTATTTTTCAGTTTAATTGTAAAAATAGATATAAAAGAAAAATGACACCAATAAAACAAAGGAAAAAGAAAGTTAATGAATATGCAAAACAATATCTTTATGTATTGCATTCTTTGTTTAACATACTATTTGGGAAAACAATATTTATGAGAAATTTCTGGAAATTTTTAGGAGTGGAAAATATTGGAAGATTTCCCAAGGAAAAAAATTGTTGCTAACAAGGACACACCAATATTTATTATGTTTCCTACTAATTTTCCTGAAAGAAATACTTGTCAAATATCAAATACTCAAGAACAAGAGCAATTATTTAACAAATGATTACAAAATGTGTTGTTTCTGACAATGCTTTAAAATAACTCATGACACCAAGGAGCCATTTATCCAGAAATGCTTAAAAGTCTTGGTTTGACATAATGATCACCTCATGGTCCAAAGTGGCTAAGGTTTTCCCTTTTAAAAAAAGATCTCCTGAGAAGAAAGAACAAGTTTTACAATAACACATTCTTTCATGAGTGTATAAAGTTTTAACCTTAACCAATGCTAAATCAAGCCAGCTTAAGTATGATCAGAAAGTATAATGAATTTACTGAAAGTATTTGAAGAGTAAATGTCTATTGTTGCTGATTCTTATTTCTACTGAATTTATTATTTACTCTTTTCAGCAGAGAAACTGTTATGTGAAATATTCAGAAGAATGGATATGTGAAACATTCCTAAAAATATAATTTTATAGTACATTTATTTTCTTAGAGTGTCCTGAAGACATAAAATTGGTATCAGGAAGATAATGTTATAAGGAACACACAAACAGCATCACAGAAAAGCAAAACAAGGAAGAGAGTCACAAGCAGAAAAGTCCTTTTTGATCTGTACAATTATGATGATGGCTGTCTTGAAAAAGACCCAACTCATGATGTCATGGAATCAACAATATACTGATACCTTATGAATTGTTTTCATTCTGAAAACTCATGAAATCTCAGTATAACTTATCTCTAAGGCATTACCTCAGACACAATACCCAACAGATGAGATACACTATATACCCACAATTTGCCACATTGCCTACAAGAACTAAGATAATATATTTAAAGTGTCTATTACAGTAGCTAGTATATGATTATTACAATAAAAATAATAATTTCTAATACCTAAACAGTGCTTTCATATGCTTCACACTTACAGGAATAAAAGGCATATTCATTTATTCCACCCAGCAAAACTACATGGTAATACTGTTATTATTATATTGGTGAAGTAATTGAGAGTCATAGCTTTAAGTAACTGCCCCAAATTACATATCACATAGATATTTAAAATAGAGCTGGGATTCAAAGCTATTTAAACAAATATCAGAGCCCATAAAAAAGTCACTAATAAAGAAAACAATATGATGGGACTCATACTCATTCTTGCCATTGTCCTTCCAGGAAATGTGTACACTGGCTCTTGCATACAACTACTGCAATTATTGTTTGTGTGTATGAGGGTTTAATTCCTTCTAAGAAACATACAAGCAGCCTCCTGCCAGTGTAATTCAGCTTTTTGCCCTTTATAATAGCAATAAAATAGAAAAACTCATATTTAAGGTAAATATGCTACGAGATTTAATTTTTACTTTTCATCAACAACAATCAAAAATAACATCTCAGTGTTTAGAATTCAGCATTTCATGAAGTTTTTTTTTCCATTTTGTTCATAAAGTTGTATCGCATCCCTCTGCTTCCTTTTATACAGTTTGATCTTTATAACTGCATGAGAACATTAACATATGCAAAGTGACTTACCTTAAAACTTTGAATTCTTAAAATACTGTAGATTCCATTTACTGTGCTTATTATTATAAGGATTAATATAATACGTACATGTCCATACACAATTATATTAAAGTCTAAACATAAAATGTAAATATTCATGTTTCAATGCTTCAGACATCAAATAAAATTACTGAAAAAAAGTTAATGCATTAGGCTTAAAATAGTAAATAGGGAATTTTTTCCTTTCAACTTTTACACAAATAACACAATAGGTAAATTATTCATAATAAGTGAATAGCTAATTGAACGTGTTGTTCAAGATATTCATTCATAAGCCACATTTAGTAAATAAATTTCATAGAGCACACTACATAGAATTGCCCTTATGTGCAACAGATTTCAATTGACTAAATCTGACATTGTAATGGGACTTGGAAGTTCTTCATGGTAGGATTTTATTTCTATATATATCAGAAATTAAAGGAACGACTTCTAATTAAAAAAAAAATGTTTCTACTGCATAGGCAGAAAAATCTCCAAAATGGCTCAGTGAGACCCTGGAAGTTCTGGTTTTTACCTACAAAACATGTATATAGTAGTTGAGATATAAGCATCTTGCTTTAATAAATTTTAAAATTATATTTTCTCATAATACGTTTTTGAAAAAATATTTTTTCCAGTAAAACATCCCAAGAGAAAATCATTTTGCATTTTTGTAATATTGTATGATATTTCCTACTTTAGAACTGACCATGCATAAAACATAATAAGCCATCTTCAACATACCAATTATCCCTCAAAAAAGTACTTTGAAACTAGAAATTATGAAATCTAACATTTTAAAATGTATTTAATGATGATATGGAAGACAATTCACAAGATATAAATTGGTTCAATAGTTCTCTCTCAAATTTAAAGACGTAAAAACATTAGAACAACAATTAGTAGCAAGCAGAAACAACTGGTCTTGATTCAAAAGGAAATGAAGGCTATTTGTTAGAGAGAGTCCTTGAAATTATGCCTATGAAAACTACTTTCTTGAAGACAACTATCAATTAGCTGAAAGTGTATCCTTTAATCCATTATATATCAGCTAAGAGCTTACCCTGGCAACATATATTGTTATGCATAAATGTTAATTAAATTATTAAAGGAGTGAATATTAATTGAAACTAAACTAGTGAACAAATAAATGATCATTCCCTCAAGAGGCTTAAAATCTGCAGAGAAAACAAATATTTAAAATCAACTACCGTTCCCAGGAAGAATAACATATTTGATTGATGGAATAATAAATTTTATATAGTAATTTCTTGTATTTTTGTAATTGTAATCCTTAACTAAAAGGTAGTGAAGAAATCTTAGTGGTATGGTGGGGCTTTGAGGATATGAGAACATAAAATCTTAGTTACTCAGTGTATTCCACATGTGATTCCATTCTCCATCACAGGTCTACTAATCTCAAAGGGTCAGTGCAGGAGGACTATTGCTCTCATAGCTCCCAGAGACATGCCCTGAACATTCTTGTAGTCTCGGTTTGTTGTTTCTCCTTTGGTTAGCACATGTGAGCTAAATGTTAGATATGAGCTTTTTTAAATTTATTATTTACTATTTATTATTTATATTAACTTTGTTTATAACTTGTTTGGTATTTATTCCTAAAAAGTTTAGGGTTTCAAAATGAGGCATTATTAAGGTAGAAGCAAATGTAAATCTAGCATGGGAAAGAAAATTACTGGCATTGCCTCCAATGGTTCTATATTTAGTAACTGAGATGACTGTGATATGATGTAGAGACCATGAGAAGGATGTTCCGGTTCACTGGGAAATGTAATAAATTTGGATTTCTATAGTTTGTCACTGAGAAATTGCTAATCCATTCTTGAGAAATTATGGCTTAAGATACACATTTAGGCTTTTAGCTAGAAAGACATTGCATTTAGAAACGTGAATATGGATTTAAGCCACTGCCACTCAAAATATGAGTACATAATGTAGTCTAGGGTAAGAGTTTGGGGAAAAAGTGGTTCTGAAGCTAGAAACATGTTGAATGCTTATATTTACAGAAAACATGAGAATGAGAACTTTTGGGGAATCAAAGAGAAAGAGATGTTTGCTGATTAGACCAAACATTACACATAATTTACAATGGCCAAGAAAAGATAGGAGACGTTTTATCAGAACGATTTGAAGATGGGGTAGTGAAGCTTCAAGTGAAAAAAATTTAATAAAAAAGTGTTGTGTTGTCAACTAGATTGCAGGAAAATATTGTGTCATGAGACCTATTAGAAAATGAATATTGCCTATCATATCTTCACAGAAACACATCCACTAGTTCTTGTTTGAAGATGAAATGCTGGAATCTCCAGTATTTTAGCTGACACAATTGCTGCCAAGAAATGACAAGTTTATTAGAAGCGAATGACTATAGAGAATAGATTTTTTTTAACAAATGGCATTTTATGGAGAATGTTATAACAAGCCATTTTACATATGCATATGAGCATGACACCACATTTTACTTAAGAATTATTCCACCTTGGCAAAGATTCCCTCTTTCATCCCTTAAATGCGATACAATTATCTGTACAAATATTACTATGGGGCTTTTTTTCTGATGGCTTAAAGGTCACTGCAGAATATAATTATATGGCAAAAAAAGGAATGCATCATTTCTGATCGTATTTAAAACAACGACAGAGAATTGACTTGTTCATAGATGTTAGTGAAGTTAGTGCCCTTGCTTAAGGCATGCACGAGAGACTGAGAGTACTCAAGGACTCTTGACATTTTTCTCATTTAACAGATACATCACTTTTATTCCATTTGCTTATTCTATTAACACAACTTATTAGATTTGTTGTTAATGGATGACTGCCTTTCTAGAAATTCTTATGTTTCTGATTAAACCTCCAATTAGAGAATTGAAAAAATATTTTCCCACTGGTCAGTTTTTCCTGTACGTTAATATTCACCACCACCTATAGGTAATTCATTTTAAAACAAACTATAAAGTAGAGGACCTTAATAATTCAAGCTCTGAATTTTTTAAACAAAAATATGTGCGAATACCTGTTTAGTTATGTTTCTATCTTGTTCTCTGAAGATTTTTGGCATATCTTTTACATAGCTGGCCATTTATTCTATAAATACAGTTTCTCTATTTCTCTTAAAAATAACTTTTTATAAATAATGGAATATACATATAAACTATAGATATATACATGTGAGGTACAAATAAAGCATGGTTTTACTGTTTTCATATTAAGGCTATAACAGCTTCTTAAAATAGCAATTATCTACAATTTGGATTATGAATTGCTTTTAAATGCAGTACTTCAGCTAACAATTCCTTTCTTGAAAAGTGAGCCCCCTAACCTTTTTAAGAGTGAGATTGACAAAAGATCAAATAACGATAAAGTACTTCTTAAAGCTTTTAGGGATCTCCCTCTTTGTTTAATGATGATGTTTATTTTATCCTTGTGCATATCAGTTAGATGATACCAATACTGCATTTATGGAATATTTCTTAAAGGTCTTTTTTTGATTGTCAAATTACGAAGTATGAATAAAGAAAGAAAGCCAGACATGAGCATCTATACTAGAGGAAAACAAACAAAAAAGTCAAACAGATACCCAGGTTTCAGGCCTTTGATGGCCTTCATTTAGAGAAAGTAAAATTTTTGGAGCCCCTTATCCTGAGTGCAGGGGTACTGTTATTTTCTGGGTTGCTCCTTCTCCCTTCCTCTCCCCTTGCCTGATGCTCATTTCAATCTAAATGCCTAACATATCAAAAGTAAAAAAAAGCAAGTAGGATTTTATCAGACTGAAAAAAACTTGTGTGCAACAACAAAAGAAAATCAAAAAATGAAAAGGCAACCTAGAGAATGGAAGAATAGTTTTACAGATCTTATATTCAGAGAATTCACACAACCCAATATCAAAAAGGCAAACAATCAGATTAAATAATGGGTGGAGAAACTGAATAGACATTTTTTTCCAAAGAAGACATACAAATAGCCAACAGGTACATGAAAAGGTGCTCAACATTACAAATCATCAGGAAATGCAAATTAAAGCCACAGAGATATATCACCTCAGACCTATTAGAATGGCTATTATCAAAAAGACAAGAGATGACAACTGTTGGCAAGGACGTGGAGTAAAGGGAATCCATGTACATTGTTGGTGGGGATGTAAATTGGTGCAGCCACTATGAAAAATAGTATGGAAGCACCTCAAAAAGTTAAAAATAGAACTACCATGTAGTTCAATAATTCCACTTCTTGGTATACTTCAGAAGGAAACAAAATCACTATTTCAAAAGATATATGCATTTCCATGTTCTTTGCAGAATTATTCACAATAGGCAACACAGGGAAACAACCTAATTGTCCATCACCAGATCAAAGAAGAAAATATCATTAATATATATGTGTGCATATACACACATGCACACATATATAGACACACAGTAGAAATTACTCAACTATAAAAAAAGGAAATTCTGCCTTTGCAACAACATGGGTGGACCTTGGAGATACTATGATAAGTGAAATAAGTTGGACAGAGAAAAACAAATACTGTATGACCTCATTTTAACACACACTCACCCACCCACACACTCACACACACAAAACGAACAACAACAAAAAAATTCATTGATTCAAAGAATAGATTGTTGGTTGCCAGAAATGGAGGTAAGGAATGAAATGGGTGAAAGCAGTCAAAAGGTACAAGTTTCCAGTTATAAGATAAATAAGTTCTGGGGATGTAATGTACAGCATGGTTATTATAGTTAACAATACTATATAGCTTATCTGAAAGTTGGTAACAGTAGACCAGAAAAGTTTTCATTACAAGAAAAAAAAAAACTGTAATTATGTGAAGTGATAAATGACAACTAAATTATGTAGTATATTTATCAAATCAATATATTGTATACTTAAAACTAATACAATGTTAATGTCAATTATATCTCAGTAAAACTGGAATATATCTCAATAAAACTGGAAAAAGACACTACCAGGCATCACTTCAAGTTATCACAAAAATTTTTTATGTATAATGTACAGGATACAATTTTTAAAAATAATCAGTCATGCAAAGAAATTTTAAATAGTCATGCAAAGAAGTAACATGAGGAAACATCCAAGAAAAATGGAAGTTTAACAGAACCAGAAACACAGGGGACCCAGGTAAAAAGATGATCAAATTGTACTTTAGAATAGCTATGACCTTTTACAGTATAAAAATAGCATAAAGTATGATTGACAATATTTTCAGAAAACTAAATAATATTACAGATAAAAATTTTAGAACTGAAATCTGTAATAACTCAACAGATTGCTTTAAAGGCAACTTAAAAGAGATTTAGTGACTTTAAAAAAAAACAGTTCTCAATACCTCCAGGTAGCAATTGTGTATGTGAAAAATAGCATCCATATGGTTGATCAGAATTAAAAAGTCAATTAGGATTAAAAAGTAAACTCAACAAACTGGCTGGATAAATTCAATATACAAAAATTATGTGTATTTATATGTCCTACAACATATATATTTTAAAAGAATATATACCATTTAAGTAGAAACCCCAAAAAAAACAAATAAAAAGGAATACTCAGACTAATCCACAGAAAACAATGTAATATTATTAAAATAAGTTTAAAAATACTAAGTAAAAGGATAGATGAACTAAATTCATAGATGAAAAGTATGACAAAAAGTAATACCATTTTCTCCAAATTGTTTGGTTTGAATGTATTTTGAATTAAAATTCCAGGAAATTATGTTTGGCAATTAAGCAAATTCTAAAGCTTAGTGTAAGAAGACAAAGGACCCAGAATAACAAAGAAAATATTAAAGAAGAAACAGGAGAAAGAAAAGAAGAAAGGGTTGCTACACTGAGTAAGAAGATGTATTGTAACATTATAATAGTGGAGACAGTTTAGTCTTACTGTAAGACTAGGCATACACCAACAGAATGCTGTAGAGAATCCAAAGAATGACTCATGCAATCTTGACACTTGATTTGACAAAGATGGACCTTCACAGCAGTGTCCAAACAGAGGTCTTTCCATTAAAACAGTCTGAATAAATTGTAATATCACTATGAAAAAAATTAAGAAGCTAGACCATTACCTCACAGCATACACAAAATCACTTCCCAATGAGTTTTGTATTTTATTGTTATCTCTCAATATCTTATATCATTACCATCTTAAAATCTCAGTCCACCCTATTAGATAATGGCAGATCACATGAAACCAAGATGTACTGTCCCAGCTACAGGCATCCTGTATCACCCAGCTTAAACTGGCAGCTGTCTACAGAAGCACTAGTGAGCCTGGTTGAGGCCAGAAGAATCCCTAAGCCCAAAGTTACGACACTTAGTTTCAAGACAAATAGATGGTTGTTGTTTAAGGCCAATATTATATTGGGGTGGTATGCTATGCAGTAAAAGCTAAATAATAATATTAAACTCACTTTTTATTAAAAACTCAGACTGTTTTTTTAAAGGTAAAATTTTACAATATATAAAAAAAAAAGTACCTTTTATTCACTAGAGTGTAAATTGGTAAAACTTCTGAAAAGTTTTAGACATGTTTTATGAGATATATGTATATATTCATATATACCATGATACTATAAATTTGGATATATATATTCATTCCTGTATGACCTGACAATACCACTTAGATTTATACATCCAAAATGTACATATATGCACCAAATACTACACACCAAGATGTTCACAACAGCAACCCAAACATTAATGATAAATTATGGATTCACATACAGTATAATACTATACAGCAATTAAATAAACTATAGCTATCAAAACACAATAGCTTTCTCCCATTTATATGATTTTGAGAAAAGTAGACATTAGAATTTATTCCATACTTTATACAAGGTTCAAAAATAATCAAAACTAACCTAGTTATTTAGAAATCAGGATAGAGTTTATAGGAGAAATTAGTGTTATATGAAAGGATTATGAGGGTTTTTTTATAATTCTGATAACATTCTCTTTTTTTTCATGTAGATAACTGTTTATATGGATTCCCTTTAGGAAAATTATTGAAATGTGCTCTTACAATTTATACACTATATTTCCTATATAAATTTTTAATTGAACACAATCTAGTGAGACTCATAGTTTGCTAGAAAGATAAAAGTTTCATCTTACTGTAATACCTGAATGTGTGCTACTGCATTAAGAAAGTATCGTTTATAAACCACATTCTAGATTCAGACCATAAAAACAGTTTTTGTACCTCAGAAAGCTCTGCTGTTGTTTTATTCCACCTTCACGTTTGGAAGTTTTCAGAATGGTTTTTTTTTTCTTAATTTAGATTCTGCCTTCATCGTTTCTCCAGGAAAATCATCTTTGTTAACATAATCACATCTCCCTCCAAATGTGTTCCCTACTTGTCTTTATTAAGTCAGTCATAAATGTTTGAGTGTCTATGACAGGCCAGACATTTTCTACGAACAGACAGATAAAAAGATTTGCCTTCATTGTGCTCATGTTCCAGTGGAGCAAAAGAGACATCTAATACGTATGGAAAGACAATCATGATGTGAATTTTTTAAAGTCTTAACAATCTTCCTATTTCCCTTTTATAGAATGAAGATTATTAGAAGCAGATTATCTTCTTGTTTCTGAGATGCTGTAACATCTATCCCTATGGCATATTGGGTTATTGTTCCCGACTCCACTCTCCCTCTATAATAGGATAATACATCCATGACTACTGTGCTGTCAATTGCCTGTGCTTTCTGTGGAAAAGTTCATTTTTCCCACCTCCTTAAACTCTATGCTTGGTTAGTATAACATGTTTTGGCTAATCTGTAAATAAATACAGTTTGCTATTTCCCAGTAGAAACATAAAATTAAACTGCATGATAAAGCTCTGCTTTTCTTGCTCCTGTCTTTCAATTTGAAAATACGTTTCCTAGATAATAGTTATTACTTCCATCAATGTTTATAAAAAAGAATATTTGAGGAGATGAGTCCGTCTCAACAGAACCCAGTTAAGCACAGCTGAGCTCTGTTGACCTGCCATGCAGGTGAACCACAGAACTTCATGTAACATGAGCATATAAGCAACAAGTTTTTATTATATGCCAAAAAGATTAAAGGGTTATTTACTTCTGCATCAGAAGTTGACTATCTCATATTGCATAAATAACAACATGAAAACTAATTTGAAACTAGGACTGCTGAGGTACCAACTCTATCCTTTCCTTTCAAAATTTTAAAAAATATTTCTTACCCTTTGTAAACACCCTTTTATTTCACTTGAGCTACCCCAAAAGAAATATTTTAACATTATATAATTTTTTTTATTGCTTTACATTTCTGAAATTCTTCAAGGATTTTATGTTGAATATTTGTGTCTGGCTAAGATTTAAAACAAAGTTTTCACAAACTTGTTGGAGAAAAAAAAATTTCCATAGATGTAATTAGCTGTGTGAACTCATCCACTTTATAGGATATTGTTGAAAAGGCACTTTTAGCTTAGCTGTCATTCACTACTGTAAATCTGTATGTATTTATATCATTTGCATAATATAAGAAATTCAGAAGCTTTCATTACTCATTCGTGGAAACACAAAGAACATATTTACACAGTTGTAGGTAATATGGTGCTTAAAGAAGCCAGTAAAGTAGAAAATTAAAAATCAGAATTTTTCTGGTTAATTTGATCTCAAGGAATCATGTTGTTGATCACTCTATTGATGAATTAATACAAGAAAAGTGAATAATCTATTTTTCTATTACTCAGTACCTTACAATCAGTGTGTTTACCTAGATAGAACACAGACCCATCTAATTTTATTTTACTGTAGCTCTTTTTCTTTGACTCTTCTGTCCCTAAATACAGACTGTTTTGTGACTGTTCTTTCACCTTTTAGAAATAGTCAACCAGGCTTCACTGTGATTCTGATTGCTTGTATTAAGCTTTTCTGTGTGATCATGTATCCCGTATACAGCATAATTCTCTTCAACAGGCGCAGCTAATTAAGTTCTGTCATCAAGGACACTGCAGCCAAGAGCTAATTTAAAAATTAAATGCTGAAAACAGAACAACATAATTTACTCTACAATTAAACGATTAGACATGAAGGAGCTGTAGCATATTTTGTCTGATTTTATGACATTAGAAAATCTTCACAATGAATTTTAACATTTTTCTTTCTAACACTGGACCTTTTAGTTTAACCTCTTAAGCTGTTTGTCTAATATGACTAGCTTTAGATATTTTCCATTTGCGAGCTTTAAACTCTGTATATGTAAGTTAAAACTTAAGGGGCCTCTCGGCAATATTGTTTCACAGATATTGTCCATCACCTATAAACATGTTTCCATGCTGATGTGAATTTGGAAGTCCTGTAGTAGTAACACCAGAACACGCTGCTTGGCTGTGTGTTCCCCTTACAAACTCACTCTTTTCCCTTCTGTCACAATACATTTTATTTTCTCCTCCCTCAGGAATCAAGGATGCCTAAAAACATCTCTTTAGTATATTTTGTTGTCTGTCAAAATTGGAAAAATGCAGGGACTGTCCAGTTCACTGTGTTTGTTAAGTTTTCATTTTAGCTAGTTTTCTGAAGTGACTGTATATGGACTGGGACTTATAAAGGGGGAAAAGTTCATGAATTTTGGTTTTATTTGAGAGCTATCAATGACATAATGATAGCGAAAGTTTTAATGTTGGGTTAGTATCATTCTATATCAAAGGCTAAGTTAGTCTTTTCATTGATTGGCCACATATTGTCTGAAACAATCCTTTTGTATGTGGTAATGAGAGCATGGTAGGAAATATGAACATTTATTTTATATACCAGTTAACAAAGAATGAGATATGAAATATTCATAGTTACATACCAATATGATTACAAATAAAATCTGTCCCTAGACACAGCTGATAGTAACTGTTAAGCCAAAGTTATTTTTAATACAAGATAGGGTCCTATATTGTTTACAACAAGACAATTAAAGTCAGGTTATTTAATACTGCCTGAGGACCAGTTTGTCCTTTACAACATTAACATGTAATATGAATGAAGTTCGATTCTAGAAGATGTAAGTATCATTAAAACAATCTTATTACTAAACTCTAGTAATCCAGGTAATGTTAATCTTTAGGGAAAAAAATAAGCCACATAATCATTAAAAAATGCTTAATCTTAAAAAGTGTTATTTTTACTACCACCAAACTATGTTTCAACAACTTTATAACAAATTGCTTTTATTTCTTATTAGGTTTAGCTTTACTGAGATCTTTCTCTCTCATATGACTTTTACGGAAAAGACTTTGTTTACTTAAGTTTGTGATCCCGAAAAAGTTTAACTTCAAAACTATTTCCTATTCAGATGGTATTTTTGTAAATCATCAAAAATATTTTTATTGGGTTGCTTATATTTAGATTTACTCCTTTTTCCAGTATTATTTTCCTAGCTGATATTAGCTGAGCCATTGCAATACTGCAGGTTTCATTAAATTAATTATTTAATCTTAGCGACTTAACAAAATAACTAAGTGCAAGTGAATGCTCAAAAGGATGCCTTCAGGCATCAACCCATGGGTCCAATATCTTCAACACTTGACTTCCAAGGTTGTCAAAGAAGAGGAAAGCGACAATGGAGGAACTCTCACACACTCACTTTAAAATTGTTCCAAAGTGACATAACTCATTATATTCACTTCTCACTGGTACTGTATCAAATTACAAACTTATGGCTTTAAACAACACAAATTTATTATTTTACAGTACTGTTAGAAGTCCTGACAACTCCAATGGGGCTGCATTCCTTTCTGGAAGCTATAGAGTATAATCAGTTTTCTTACCTTATCCAGCTTCTAAAATCTTCCTGCACTTCATAGTTCCCATCCATTTTCAAAGCCAGTAACAATTAGCCAAGTCTTTGCCAATACACCTTCTCTCTGGGTTGACTCTCCAGTCTCCTTCTTCCCCATTTAAGAATGCTTGTGATTACATTGGTCCCACTTGGTTATTAAGGTCAGCTGATCAGTGATCTTAATTCCACTTGTAACCTAAATTTGCCCTTTGGCATGCAACCTAAATATATACAAGTCCTAGAAATTAGGATGTATATATCTTTGTAGGGCCATTAGTCTGCCTACAGACTCAGTTTTACCCATTTGGGCTGTTTAAACCTCATAACTTATACCCACCTACAGAAGCCATGAAACATAGTTTATGTTTGGGCAATTGCTTCCCAACAATAAATCTATACTGTATAAAATGGACATAAGAAGTAGACAACCAGCTTTCTCTGCTATAGAAGTCAATTGTTCTATATCCTATAGGCAAGCCATTACACCCAAACCATCCCATTAAGTGCCCTCAGTATACAAACTCCAAACTCCTAATTTTCTATAACATTATTTTACTCAGACCACATATACTCTTCTCCATTCCCTTATGATTCCAGAGGAGCTCCACTTCTGACACTTGTGTTAGATATATGTGCATTGTTACCTGGAATAAAGTCAACATTTTTTGAATTCCCTACAAACATAACATTGGAGTGTTTTGTTCTATTTTTCCTCTTTTGTCCTCTCTCTTTCAAAAGATGTTCTCAATGCCTATTCTGTTTAACAGACTGTGCTGAGATGCATTGTTATTACTGGAGGTTCATTAGCCTGGTGGTAGAGTGTTGGAGAGGGTGTTCCCTAACCTGATTAAGTTCAGCCTTTGGAGTGCATGTTGGACCTGTGTCTTGGGGGATAGATGACCTTCATAAGTGTTCTGTCCATCCTCCAGAGATAGAGCTTTTTTTTCTCTTTTACTCTTTTTACCTTCCCCAGCTACAGCAGGTAACCTCTACTTTTCCTGTTCTACGTCCAGGAAAAAAGCAGATTAAGGCTCTCCCGTCCCCATTCATGAGATAGGGAGGCTGCGGCTAGGTGAAGTCTCCTTCCCCAGCTAGCTAGCTGTAGTATTCCACCTTGCCTTCTGATGATATCCTTCCCCTAGAAAGTAAGGCTTTTGTTTAACGAGAGGAGAGGTCTGGGTGGATTTCATGGTAGTTGCCCTTCCTCTCCTCAGCCAGTACCAGAGTTTCTCTGGATTCTTTCCATTCTCCTTATGAGAACCTACTGTGATTCCTGGAGGAAAAGCCTACAAAGAGTGAGGGCCTCCCATGAATGTGGTCCCCAGGAAAGCGTCTCACTCTTACATTAGCCCACATTCAATTTCCACTAACTTGTCAAAATTGCTGCTTTAATGTCTGCACAGCTTTGGCATTCAGTAAGGCATTGAACGGCTTCTGTTCCAGATAAGTAAATGCTCAAGTTTTGTTTCTCCCTGTAGGTGCCCATCTTTCCAAATTCTCAGTTGGTGGCCTGGCCTGTAACCTGAGCTCTCTGATATGGGCCCAAGAAAAGTAATTGGTTTCTGGTTTCTTCTGCTATTTCTTACTGTAAGGGCAGATTTGACCTCTTCCTAGCTCCTTATATGTACAAGCTGAGGTAGGTACCCTGAAACAAGTTTTTCATGATAATTGCGGATTTTAGAATTTTTTTCAAAAAATACTTTTTCCACAGTAAGATCTTGAAATCATGTGGAATATCTTTTTATTGTGAATATAAATTACTTTTTATATAATGATTAGGAAATGATTTGTTAATGATTTTCCCAAACCATTTGCCATTAACCTATGAAACATATAAACTCTTTCTTAAGCGTACTAAGTTTTCTTTCTGCATTATCAAATATCTTTCTTTTCATTTCTTTTTTTTAAGATTGTTTTCTTCATTGGCTATAATGCATTCTTATTCCTTTTTGAGCCATGTCTTGTGTCTTAGTCAGGATTCCCCAGGGAAACAGAATCAAGAGGATATATATGTATAGAGAAAGAGATTTAAGATTCCTTACAGGGAATTGGCTCATACAACTATGGGGGCTGACAAGTCCCAAGATCTGTAGTTGGCAAGCTAGAGACTTAGGAGAGCAATGGGCTAGTTCATCAACTATCTTTCATTAATCTTTTTTCCTACTTTTCCTCAGTAGCATATACGTTTAATTATTGTAACTTATAAAGAGTTTAGAAAAGTGATATGGAAAGTTTTCATTCCATTACACTTTTTCAAAAAATCTTATCAGTTTTTAATAGATAAAATTTACAACCATCTTGAAAATTAACCTCTCACAAAGTCTTTGAGGTAATTAAATATAAGATCACATTATATTACTTAATTTAATTCAAGAAATATTTCATATATCTGAATAATTTTGCAGATAATCGTAATTTCTGCACATGTATTTTTGGATTACTCTTCTTAATTATTTATGCTACTTTAAAAATGTTCTTCCATTATGTTTTATATGATTATATTACATATGAGAGCAAATTTTTATATATTTACTACTGGATTCTTTACTAACTGTGATATCCATTTTCAATTCACCTTTTTATATTGAAGGAATACCTGTTCCCAAAATGGAGACTAAATTTATGCACCAAGACAGAGAACAGTACATGAAAATTAGATAGTGAATATAACTCAAGCACATTCTTTGAGGAAACAAAGCAGAACAAAAACAGAAATGTTCTATGGATTTTACTAAGCATTATTTCACTTTCATTAGGGCAGGAAATTTTTTTTTCTTTTCTTTTTGACAGGTAAGAAAATTTTTTTAAAAATTGAAATATAGTCAGTTTACAATGTTGTGTCAATTTGTGGTGTACAGCATAACAGTTTAGTCATACATACACATACATCATTTTCATATTAGGACAGGAAATATTTTTTACCAGATAAAAAGATAGTTGCAATCATACATATGCTTAAATTTACTATGAATATCAACAAATCTAATAGAAATGTACAAAACTATAATGCAATTAAACTGCTGTTATATATAAGTTTTAATGTAACCTTAATGTTTCCAAAACTTTGTTCTATTTTCTTGAAGTTGAAATGCAAATTATCTTATATGGAAAATTATACAAGATAGGAAAACATAATTGTTCTGTGAAAATTTTTATTTCATAATATTTAATTACTTTAAAACTACCGTATGTTATACATAGAGTGACCCATGGAGGATCAGTCTCCTCGTTTCACTTACCCATTGTTTTCTGTGATACCTCAATATTTGGTTGTACTTTTAGAACAGCACTATCATTTTTTCTTTCTGCTTCTTGCCAAGTAATTTAAGAATTTAATATAAACTCAGGACTTCATAAAATTAAACGGCTTATCCTCTGGCTCTCTTGTAGAGCTCCTACACCACAGGCTTTATCAGGCAATACTCTACATAATGATGCCACAGCATTGATCTGACTTGCTTGACTTACAGAACTCTCACTATTCATTTTGAATAATACAGTATTCAGCAGAATTTTAAAAACTAACATTTTTTAATGTCTAAACTAATTCATTAGTGAAATAAACCAGACAGAGAAAGACAAATACCAAATGATATCACTTATATGTGGAATCTAAAAAATAACACAAATGAATGTAAATGAAAACAGAAACAGACTGATAGATATAGAAGACAAATTTGTGGTTACCAAAGAGGAGAGAGAAGGGAGGAGCACCAAATTAGGAGTATTGGGTTAACAGATACAAACTACTATGTGTAAAATAAATAAGCAAGAAAGATATATTGTATAGTATAGGGAATTATAGCCATTACCTTATAATAACTTATAATGGAGTATAATCTGAAAAAATACTGAATTACTATGTTGTACACATGAAACTAATATAATTGTAAATTAACTACACTTCAATAAAAATAAATAAGTAAACTAGTTCATATTATGAATTGGTTTATAAGTATCTTTTGGGAGATCATAGCTAACAGTCAATTAGTTTGCTATAGATTTGACTGCCTTTGATAGACTTAAATTTTATATTATTTAGTTCTTGATATTTTGCAAATATTCATGACTTTCTAAAAATATATATTTATCATTTTATCTTTAGAACTGGCTATGGACTGAATGTTTGTGTCACTCTAAAGTTTATATGTTGAAGTCTAAATCCCCAATGTGATGGTATTTGGAGATAGAACTTTCAGGGGGTGATTAGGTCATGGGAGTGGAGCCCTTATGAATGGGATTAGTGCCATTATAAGAAGAGACAGGAGAAAGATGATTCTGTCTACCATGAGAAGATACAATGAGCAGACTGCAGTCTGAGAACCAGGAAGGGGATACTCACCAGACATCAGGTCTGTGGCACCTTGATCTTGGAATTCCCAGCCTCTAGAACTGTGAGAAATAAATTACTGTTTAAGCCACCCAGTCTATGGTATTTTGTTATAGCAGCCTGAACTAAGTCAGAACAATTGGACTATTACGACCACATGACCATTTTAACATGTTTTGTCATTCCAACTAACATCAAAAATTTAAAGAATAAAAGACATAAAAAATCAAAAGGCATTAAACAATTATATATTTTTAAACTTTCCATTTTTACTTAGCTTATGCCACATTTCTGTCTTCAAATATAATAGTAATCAATACAGATATACTCACATTGAAAGTGAGAATCATTGTCTGAGGTAGTGATTTGAAGCAAAATTTATAAAGAAAATCCAAGTAGCACACTACATTCTCCACTTGTCCTATGTAAGACAACCAGGACTATTTGAAATAGAAGGCCTCATTCTTGAATTCTATTAAAAAGAATGCTAGTACATATTGTTCAAATTACTCTAAGTTGAAATAGAATAATTGCAGCCCATCTAATGGGTTCACATTCTCCTTGATTTATTCTCTATTGCTAACTCTCAGTATTAAAAAGATAGGAGCCTTTCAGGGGCGACAACTGCTAGGGTTATTACTTTTCCTTATTGTATGATTTATTTTGTGGAACTATTTCCCTCTTTCCCACTATAATATAGCACACATAAACATTATCAGCATTTGACTACATTTTATAAGAGAATAAGTTAATTTATAGACTCTTAAAAAAGTATTAAACATAGTTTCACTCTTTGAAGCCATTTAGCCAAGATAAAATGTAATGATGTGTTATTATTATCTATTGTGTACTAGATGCAATTTTTCTATTTTAATCTCAGCTTGAATGATCATATAGTATTTTGTCCAAAGACCCATCAGAAATGGAAAAGTTCTGTTATTTATTTGTTCTGGATGCTGTGATAATTGGTATAAACTACTAGCACTGTCCTTGAAAAACTGAAGTGAAAAACAATACAACTTTTTGTTTCTGCTAGCTAACTTCCTCTAGAGCAGGAGTCAGTAAACTTTTTCTGTGAAGAGTCAGGTAACAAATGATTTATGCTTGGTGGATCATGAAATCTTTGTTGTAACTATTCCACTTGGGAATTGTAGTGTGAAATCAGATATAGGCAATATGGAAACAAACTGGCATGTCTGTATTCCAATAAAACTTTATTTATAAAAATAGATGGTGGATTTTATCCATGGCTTGTAATTTGCCAATGCCTAGACCCTATACATTCCTGTCTACTCTATTTTATTTATACCATTTCTTTTACTTTCTCATGGCTTTATTTATTCAACTATATATTGAAATCTCTCAAAGTTACACTTTTCATCCAAGTATCTCCCCAGTACCCAAACTTGTATTTTCAACTGTATTCTCAGCATCCTTACTTTGGTGTCTTAAATTAAATATATCCAAAGCTAAAAACTTGATACATTTTTATTTAAAGCTGCTCCTTCTAAATTGGAAATAAATGGAAACCACATCCTTCAACTGTTCAGACTGAAAACACTAGTTATCCTTTTGCCTTCCTTTTTCTCCCACTGCACATCCAACTGACCAGAAAATTCTATAAGTTCTTCCCTTACAATATATCCAGAATCTTAACTTTCCTCTTCACCTCGTTATCACTCTGATTTTAACCACTGTCTCCTCTCCAATGTATTATAATATCTTCCTAATTTTGACAGATATAATAGTAAGTTTAGAATTGAATACTGTAATCTGAAGTATCTGCCAAATATCAAACGGGAGATATTCGGAAGAAAGTTAGATTTCTGTATGTGATAAAATCTGTTACATATCCTAAAGTGGTTATCACCCGATAGCAGGATAAATGACCTTTAGATTGGCATTTTTTTCTTTATACTTTCCTATTTAATTTTCAAAATTGTCTGCATAGGATAGTTCTTGTTATGTAAAGAAGAAAAACACAAATGTGTCTTTTTTTGTAGAAGAACGGAAAGAATAAAAAGCGAAGACGGTAAATGAGAACTAATCTATGAGAATGTATAGTTATCAAGAGCAGAAGACATAAAATTATAGATACAAAATTGAGGTAGAATTATTCTTGAATGTGATCTCATTTGTTTAAATATTGGAACATCTTTTTAAAATTTTAGTTAGTGCATTCATTATACATGGAATTTCAAGATATTTTATTTGAATTATGCTATTTATAAAAATACAGCCTTTACCAATTATTGATTTCAGGTTAGATCTCACACACACACACACACACACAAAATAAATTTACTGAAATACAAATTAAACAAATTATAAATGTGTCATTTATAGTTTGAAATTTCATGATATTTTCCTTTTTTAATAGACTCCTGCTTTAGTGTTGATTTAGGGTAGTTTCTTCTTCTAAGATGCAATTACTGTTTTCCTAGATCATACATTAGGTTCATCACGTATCCTAATCCTCTAGATTAGTTTCCTGGTATTGTTTCAATATGTGACACTGAACTCACCTGAAAAGTTCTAGGACTCATTGTAGGTGAGATGTAGTAACAGTATGCTAAAGATGAATCAAGTTTAGATATGGATACTGAAATCAAGACCTAACTAGAAGAAAGGAGGAAAATAACCATTTAAATTTTTTCAAACAATATGAATATAGTTATTAACAGGAAGAATTTTGCTATGAAAAAAAATCAATGATTTTGTTTCACTTTTATCATTTCTATAAATATGAATCACTACATTAAGGAAGAGATGAATGAATGAATTTTAATACACTTTTGCTCAAAGATGAATGTTAAGAAGACTAAGTGAAAGAATAAAAACCACATAATATAAGCAATACATTGCCTGTATCAATACCCAAATCTAATCTGACAGTGTTATTTTAAAAAATAGATACTCAATTCAAAACTCAGGATGGTTGAGGATGACATTTAAAATAAGTAAATTTTCCATAAAAATGAATCAAGTAGCTGTCTAGACATTCACTCAACTAAACCCAATCTCCAGTGATTATGCATGTGACAGTTAAGTCACCCAGTGATATTTTGGATTAAATGGCTTTTTTATTATTATTCTTTTCAGCTATATTCTTCAAATAGAGTGAATTCTCACCTTTTTCATGATTTTTATGCTCTGTTTTATTCCTCAATTATTTATTTATTGCCACCATCTTACCTCAGGTTACTATTAGATAATATATTATCAAAGATAATCTTTTTTTTCTTTTCCATTAGAATTTATTACAAGATATTAAATATAGTTCCCTATGCTATACAATAAGACCTTGTTGTTTACAAAGATAACCTTTTAAGTATGATTTGACAGGTTATGGTACTTCTTTTGATTACAATTTGCAAAGCCCAAGATAGAGTGTTTACAAGAAAAGGGCATCTTTATATTCACAGGTTCTTTTGCAAGACAAAGAGCTACCAGTTACTACCCCACATGACTTTCAAAGTAGACAAGCAGAAAGAGGGAGACAAATAAATAACATGGATGCCAGGAGATGCCCCAATTATTCTACATTTTAGTTGATACAATATAAGCTTCTAGTTGAAGAAGCTTTTATCTCTTTTGACAATTTACTTTAAATTGTGAACCACATATATTCTGATCCAACCTTGTAAACAGTGGAAGAGAGATAACTTGTGACATAAAAGGCATGGTGGAGTTTTAGGATTCTGCCACTTCCTCTTATTCCTACTCAGATTTCTGGGAAAACCTTTGTACTAAATAGTGTAATAAACTGATATCAAAAGTCCAACTTGGAAGCACATGGTCATCGTGATTCTAAAAGTAGTTTAGTATGAAATTAAAAAAAAAAACACTATACATATCGATGACAGTACCTTGCATATGTCACAGGAACATGAAGTCACAGAGTAGTGTTATTAATAGTCCCAAATACGTGAATATGAATCCCACTGTTTTCAATGGAAAACTATGTGATTTTGACACTTCAAAATTTGTTGAAATCTCAATTTCTTCACATGGTAGATATAAACAACAATACTTACTTCATAGTTGAAGATAAGTACCTATTAATTTCTGGGTTCATTGTAAGAGTAAATAAGTATTTGTTTCCTCCACTCTCTCTGTCACACAATTCTAGTGTCTCACAAACTCATTCCTATGTCACAGATCTAGGTATTTTAGACTTTGACAGCAGAGATCTCTGCAGAAATTAGGCAATATAATATGAGGGCCAACTTTTGGCTCTACTACTTATGTCCCGTATTACGTTAACATATGATGGGAGGAGGAACCGCCTTTGTTCCCTCATATGTGTAGTAAAGATAATATTACCAGCTGACCAGTCTGTGGATTAAAAGCATGTAACATGCTTTGCACAGTCCCTGGCTTATTATTAAGTGCTAATGCATGTCTATTTTTATTACTCTTATACTCAGAAATTTTGTTCTATAGTTTACTCTCTTTTCAAGTATGGGCTGCTTTAATGAAGTGAGGTTTTTTTTCCAGCCTCAGAAAATTTTCTAGAATCTATTTTTATAAGATTAATCTACTAATTTGAAGAAAGGAAATCTAAGGCATAGGGCTTATTCAAATTTGTGACGTTTGTTTGTTTTGTATTTCTTAGCCATTCCAGAAATGGAGTTTCAGAAAGGATCCTGTTTACCTTCTCCAAAATGATTTATATTTTAATACCAACCAATCCAGAGAAGATCCCATGACAAACAGCCAATTCTTTTCCATCATACAGACCCCATGAATTTGATCTTGAGGCAAGTGAGGCAGGGCTAATATGTCCTGTTGTACCAGATAGCCCACTGGATATATTTGAAGAGCATGGTTTTTAGTAGTGCTTAATCTGACATGCCAAGAAGGGCATATGGAGGAAGAACCTAGGAAAGATGGGCTGCCTGACAGCTGAGATCATTTAAATTTAAATCCAATATTAATAACTTTACCCTATGCTCAGTGGTACCAAAGATTACTAACATTAAATGAATTCCTAAGTAGGGGCTTGCCTATTCATGTCTGTCCAACAGCACCTTCTATCTCTGAAGAGTCAGGTTAAGTAGACTTTCTTAAGAGGACAAATCTTTGGGTGGGAAATAGTCTAGACATAGGATGTTTTCCAGGTTATTCTTGCTAGGCTTTAAACAACATTAAAGCAAATTTTAAGAATGTGTGTACATATATACGTACATGCATATGTGTCCATTTGTACACATATGCATATTTCATATAGGTATGTATAGCTTCTTTCAGGTTATATACATTTTGCAAAATGCCTTATTATCCCTAATATAAGTTCTGGCCACTCACTCATCCTAAGTGACACACTGAACCTTTATCATAGTCTAGAAGCCTTCCTTTCAATTTCCCTATGTATAAACATTTAAAAGGAGAAATTTGATTTGTATCATCAGCATTGTTCTATGTAGGCAGGTATACACCAGCATAATATGCCACATAATATTCAATGTATTCTAATTGGCATTGGACTTGACATTCCACCAAGGATAATCTCTCACCTAAAAATTGTCAAACTAAAGTTTTAAACAGCATAAAGCTGTGACAAGCCATGAACACATAAATAGACATGAGACAGTGAGGCATATAATATAAGGGATATAAGCTAAGGTTTGAAGTTTGTAATACTTTCCTATTAATTTTAAGAAATTAATCACTAGAATTACCCCAAATTACTTATACATCCTCAACTGTAAAAAAAGACATTCAATCACTACAAGAATTTGAATAAACCTTCTAACCCTTCTGTTTTGTGGTGTTTTTCCTAGGCCTACTAGTGGATGGATCAGTTCCTGTGTCCAAATTAATCCCTCAGTTTCCTGGCAGAGAAAGGATACATCTATGCTCTGTGAATATTATTGGGTTCAGAGAACATTAGGGGCAGTGTTTAAGGAGTTGTTGGAAAACAAATAGAAGACAGAAAGAAAAGTGAAGAAGTTGCTAAAGACTGCATGTATTTCTCATTATTGTCCACTTATACCCCAACAATATTTATGTAATTTAACAAAGCCATGAGGGGCAATAGCCCCAACCTCATAAATCACTGTATTGCCACTTGAAAAACTGTATACAAGAGGAACAGCAAGGTTTAGTGAGTTTTTAAATCATAATCAAACTTCCATGATTAAATATAAAACAGGCTCTTAAATCTTACAAAAACTGTGCTCTAGGTTTACTGATTCAAACTATGATTTTCCTTAGGATATTCTTCCCTAACTATGCTGTTTACGAAGGATAGCAGGGTATCTAGCAAGTCTACACGTGCACAGATATTGGAAAAATTTTATTTCTACTGCCTTTCCCCTCTTCACTGTTGATATTCTTCTTCCCGACTTACAGATACTAAATCTAACATGTAATATATAAAGTAAAAACTAAGGTATGATTTCAACAACTTGTGCAAATCATTTTCAAATACGTTCTTCTGTGGTCTATACAGTCAACATACGTATCTGTCATTCAATTCTCCTAATATCATAAAAAGGAAGAGAGCTGTTCTTGTGGTATTTTATGTACCCTGAAAAAAAGGTATATGATAGGGATTGATTCTTTTTGCTTCTATTCTATCCAGTGATCACAGCAATAAGTTTTTCCAAGTAACCGCTTTATAGTTTAAAAACTTCTGTATCTATGCTTTTGATTCTTTTAGCCTTTTTAAGAAAGAAAGGCTAATATTATAACCTCATTTTTAAAGAAGAAAAGATACAGGAGATTGAAATAGGGTAAATGACTTATACGGTGCCACATGGCTATTGAGGATAAACTAGGGACTAGAAACCTTCCTCTCCACTATCCCAGCTCCTTCAATCAAAAATGCTGTCTTACCCAGCATCCTGCTTGTGAAATAGAAATTTCATACCTATATATGTGAATCAACTCATACCTGCTGCTTGAAAATCTTCAGTCTTTGTTATAGTTATCATAATTAATTTATCATAAAAATTAAGTAGAAAAATATAAATAATTTTTAGATATAAAATAGTAATACTAATCACGCACTAAGTACAGAACATATGTCACAATCCAATATTAATTCTTCAAGTTAAGTCTTCTTAGATACATAAAAAAATCACATTACACAATTAATGCTGGATTGTTAACTCCATTTTGTTATGAAATATGAAATAAAATTCCACGTATTAAAAATCGCAAAGATGATTCTATTAAAATGAGTTACAGAGAAATAATCTATGAAATTATATATGTGTAAATATGTTGAATATATGAGTTCTCCATATAAAATTTAGGAAATTGAGTGTTTTTGAGGGATTCCATATAAATTTATCAGCACATACTAATTAATTAAATAAACATACTTTAAATTAGAAATTCTGGGAAAGATACATACAAAGTACATAAAAACCAATTAGACAATGTCCACTTGAATTTTAGAGTTGTCCAAAGTATATCTAAAAATTTGTAGCTTGGCTCTCATTCTAAATAAGACTTGGAAATATTCTAAAATTGTTTATGCCAAAAAGCAAGCAGGACTCCTTTAGTTCAATCATGCATAAAATATAAAAACTTAGCCAGAGCTTTGGATTTTGCTCTGTGGAATTTGTCCATCCATAAGCTAAAGGTTGTATTTTCCAGAGTGTATCCATTAAGTGTAAATTTAATCAGCATACCCAATATTTGCAACAAGGGCATTTCAGAGCGCTAAGAACACCCTACCTGATTAGTTGATCTTAAAGGATGCTTCACCCTTAGTCCTCCAAATGACCACCCTAAGGAAAGCACATTTGCTGTGGAGGTGTATCTTTAGATTATATTCGTACACAACATAAATGAATGACCTGATCCCAATTACACTGAATTCCCCTCAGAAATCTCAGAGCTTGTCAAAGCGAAACATAATATTGGCAAAGGCACCTTTGTTTTTTTCCAGATTTTTTTCCAAGCAGATTGTTGTGCTTAACCAAAGTAAAAGCAAACATACGGCATTGAGAGATACATGAAAAGACTGTACTCTAGAACGCCTGACGATCTTTCTTCCCTCTGCCTGCCTCCTGCCACGTTTTCCTGCTATGGCTTAAGGCTGTGCCTCTTGAACGTGAAATACATTTGTGGAGAACAAGAAGTTCATCACAAAGACTGATCACAAGAACTGCCATCCTAATTCACAGGCCCAGGCCTTTTCAGTAGTGTCAGCTGTCCATGGAGACTCCCAAAGTCTGACGTCAAAGTCCCCGCCTGGAGCTATTTTTCCTTCCATGTTGGCTGGTTTCATAAAATGTCAAATGTAACAAGCCTGCTGGGGTGAGAAGTAATTTAGTCTCAACAAATTTGTGCTTCATTGGCATTTCTTCCTTGTTATTGTTTTATCATTAGGTTTTTGTTAATGAGGCTTGGAGTGGCTCCAGGCTTATTATGCAATATTGGAAATGTAAAACGTTTTCTGGAGATGTTTGGTGTCCTGACATTCAGACATTAGCCCTCAAGAGAGCAGTAGTAAAATGACTTAAGTGCTATAAAAATGAATACAAATAAACACATTTATTCTGCCTTCTTATTAAAGACTATCCCAACCAGTATTTTTCTGACAGACCTATCCTGGCTTGATCCAAAACATTAGAACCCACTGTAAAGATCAGCAAGCCATAGAAGGCAAAACATGTGTTCAGAACTCTGGAATCCAGCAGCCTTGGCCACTCTGCTCTGGAATAAAGAGGGAAGCAAATGGTTTGCTGGGGTTTCTTAAAGTGTCACTCTACAAGCACTGAACTATCTTCCTGAAAGGTACTTTAGCAGAACCGGCTCCATGTTTATTGCAAGATACATGGTGGAAAAATAGCCTCCCCAGGACAAACATTTTGTTCATGATATATGGAAATGGTTGACAAGAGTCACCATTCATGTTTAGGAGTATTTATTTCACATGCGAATCCTCAATGAGTATCGATGAACAGTTGTCTTTACTTTGCTCTTTATACAAAACACATAGGGAAAACTCTCAATTTTATTTAATTCTTCAATCTAATACTTTCATTCTAAGATGAGAATTGTCTGTAGGGAATAAATGAGTCAACAGCAATCAGCCATGTTTCAAGTGACAATATGATGCTAAAATTGGAAGCAGTGGCTAAGTTACTATAATTTTCTTATATTTTTCTTAAAGACTTAGCTAACTCAGAGCAAGTGAGTTCCTTTAGTGCTTCAGTGTCCTTTATCTGTAAAGGCAAAACCTTAGCATATAGTATTTTAAGATTGAGGCATAAGACACACAGAGAAATGAGTCACAGGTGTGAACATTGTTTTGACTATCACTCCTGCTGAGAACTGAGACAGGAAGCATGGCTTATTAAGGAGTTATTCTGTGAACTGAGACTTGGCTTGGCTTTCTTCTCCATTGTAGGTCTTGAATAACTCAGCCAAGACATATAACTTCCCTGTCTTCAGTTTCCTTAACTGTAGCATGTTGAAAGGGCCCTAAATGAACACAGAATTCCTCCTGAAATCAATACTTTTTCATTCTAATTATTTTTAAATAAAGTTTAAAGGAAATATTTTGAGCCTAGTAGGAGTAGATCCTGAGTTTGCCTAACTTAGGCTGTGACCTTAAAAAATTCATACACTAAAAGCACCTCATTTTATAGAATATAGTTAGCTTTAGGACTACTCTATTCTGAAGAAAATCTATCTCCGATGACTGCCTACAGATATCCCCATTGATCAAGTATCTATGAATAATATAAAACAGATATTCAAAATAGAGGATGGAAAATATATACGCTCTGCCTACTTCTCCTCCATAAAAACCTACCTCATCACCACGCTGAAAATCAAATTTTTGGTGAAAGTCAAATCATGAATTGGAACTTGCCTAACTATAACAATAAAGAAAGAAATGATCAATTAAATTATCTTAGTTTCTTTTATTAATATTTATAATAATAGATCTATATCTGAGCGTGCTTCTGGCCAGAAAAATTATATATCTAGGGTTATTTGGATGTACTCAAATAATGCCATCACTTACTATCTCTATTTACTTGTCTTGCAATAATCTAGTCCCTAGATATTAGTGTGTTGTATAACACCACCACAATTTACAATCACTAGTTTTGAAATTCTGTTACTTAATCTTTTCTTTTATTATCTACCAAGTACAGTACTAACTATGACTATAGGAGGTAGATCAAAGCAGTCAGTGGAGATCCTGCAATAGTTGTAAACATGGACATCCAAGAACAGAATTAGGTTTTAAACAGTTGCAGAGGTATCCCAAAACAAAACAAAAAATACTGATTTCTTGAATTTGAATGTTGAATTGTTCATCCTTTAATGACAGTCTAATACTTTACGAATATCCTTCTAACCTTTAGGGGAATAGCAAGATTCATAAATTCTGCCTCCATAAAGAAGAAACAGAAAACCCTGGTCACCACAGAGCTAATATAAACCACTCAAGCATATGACTTGAAAGGCAGTGCACGAAGACGCTGGTTCTGTGTTAGGTATCCATTTGGTTGCAAGGAGAGTAGCAGAAATATCTGGCTTTTGATTTCATCAATGGCCGCAAGCTCTACTCCCTAATGTGCTGGTGCTGGCGCTAGTGGCAGTGGGACTAAGTCAAGCTCTGGGCTGCAAACATGAACATCTAGCCACTAGTGGTAGTTAGTGGGTTTGTGTTGCTGTCCTTTCTGCCGCTTCTGTACTTACCCTGGAGCACTCTTTCCTTGGCATTTCTAACTATTACAGTATCTCTACAAGATTCTTTCAATAAACTTTTCTGTTTAATCAACCAGCATCATCTACTAATATGCCTGTTGATAACAGTGACTAGAAGTATTATGATTACTTTTCCTCAACATATTAAACTTCACAAAAACAAAAGTTCCTCTGGAATCAGAGTGCTTAGGTTCAAATCCTAGTGCTGAAAAGCAATAGATACGTGATTTTAGATAGTGCCTTCATCTCGCTATTTAGTTTCTTCATATGAAAGCTGAAATAATAAATCTCATGGATGGATTTAGTATGACTTATTATGAAGTAATACTGGTTAAGTGTTAGCATAGTGATTGGGATATACAAAGCACTTAATCAAAATTAGTTAGCTGATAAAATAAGAAAAGTAGTAATAACAATATAGTGTGCCAGTCAATAATGGAAATCCATACCTGTATATTTAAATATTCTGTTTTTCATAAATGTAGCTATAATTAAGATTAGATATTCAATTCAAACTTCTTAGGACTATATTATTTTACAGCTTTTTTTTTTCTCTGCAGCTGCTTTGAGGTTATTTATAAAATTCCCATTTTATCCCAACTACCCCACCAAATATGAATCTCTTTTCTTTAGGACTTTTGTAGATTCTATATTAAAATGGAAAATAAAAAACGTATAACTAAGCTTGGTAATATTTTTTGTCCAGCAAGAATTTTTAAAAACTTAGAAAACTCAATTAAAACACACTTAAAAATTTGCAATCAAACTATTTATACATAAAAATTAAATAGATAATGGAGCCCTTGATAACATCTATGAATCTGAAAGCTTAGAGATTAGCCTATTGATTTTAAAGGAAAAATACAACAAAATAAAAAGCAACAAAAATGCACATAAGTATATGTTCACCTACACAGTACTTAATTTCATTTGCTTCATCATTTAAATAAAAATTATTTATATGACATTTATATTAAATTTAAACCTTACTGAACAGAATCAAGAATCTGGTATGAAGCATAATCTAGTAGAGAAGAAATGTTATGGAATCTGGGTATTTAGTTCTTTATGTCAATATAGACTATCAGCAGACATTTAAAATAGATTCTGAAAATGCATTGCTTTATTTATGAAATTTTTTATCCTTAATATCTAGTTCAAAGTTCTAAGATAATAATATCAGTAATTAACCTTAGTCCTAGTTATACTTTTGTTACCTGTTAAAAACCAACATGTTTTGATGCTTGACCTAGGGAGCTATTGCTATTAAAATTCTCTTATTTAAAATAACTCAGTTTACAAATGTCAAAAAAAATTTTTTTCTTTTCTTTTAAGGCTTCTGTCTAGTGCATCATACATTATAAATGTAGAGGTAAATGAGTGATTAACGTATTCCCTAAACTATTGTAACTAGAACATTTTATGCTATAATTAAAAGTTTATCTGCTACAATTCAAGTAATGAAACTGTAAAGTAATGGGAATTACACAATAGAAAATCAGCCTTATTGTGATAGAAAAACAACAAAAAAAGAGTCTCTGGATTTTTGCTCAAGGCAAAAACATAAGAATGAGTACTCAAGGGCACCAACAAACTGATGGAATATTTCCCCTAAGTATTATTACCTTCCAGGTCACCTGTCTTTTATGTTCTTTGTATGTCATTTTTTAGGTCATTTAAGTTTTTAATTGAAAAATACTTTATAATTCTCAAGAATGTTTCTTCATGTTAGACTTTTCTGTGCTATTATATTTTGATTTCTAATAAAGGTGAATTATTTTGAAATTGAAGTGAGAAAATACTGAGAAATTCATAGCCTGCTCCTTTCCTCAGCGGACAGTATTTTTGACTTCATAGATCTCTATAGCCTAATGAAATCCATTTTACCTTTTAAACTACTAGAATTTCTTGCTCAAATTTTATTAATTTTCTAACTTCACATTAATTCTCTATTTTATTATTTAAAATTACACTCATTTCTCTCACCTACCCAAATTGTGAGCCATTAATAGGGAAAATCTGTGTATTATCCTTCTTACTTAATGCAGAGGTTGACACATGCAAGGCACAAAATTTTTAGAATAATAGATAGATAAATAAATAATTGGATGATCACATACTTGTAGTAAATAGCCTGAAAGTTTATTTATGGGCAAAATCTCAACAAGAGCCACTAAACTTAAAAATCCATACTATATTTTGATGCTTACATGAAAATAAAATAAGGCATATTCCAATTTCAGGTTCTTCACATTTATTCTAGATAAGCTTTTTGTTTCCATCTTTTAAAAAATGTCAAATTTATGTGTTTTGGTTTTTGTAATACTGAAATGGGACCTATGTACTATTGAAAAGAAAATGATTTAATGATAGATGAGCTAGATTATTTTCTCTTTTAAATGCATCCTGGAGAGCAACAAGTGTATAAGCTCCATTTATTCCATCAAGACACCATTTTACAGTACTATTGAGTAATTATTTTCTGAATGAAAACAAAAATGAAAATCACTTTAATCTATATGTATAGGCCAGAAAGATCTTTTAGAATTGGAAAAATATTAATATACTAAACATATGTGTATTTATACACACACACAAACACATACTTTTTTTTTAATTAAACCGAATCAAACACAAACTTTGTCAATGAAAGCATGGGTAATGAAGGCAAACTTATAAAAGGACTCACTGATTCCCAGATAATAAAATCAGTATTGCCAGTCACACTTTTTCATCAAATCAGCCTGAAAAATTCAAAGACTATCAGTGTTTCTTCCTTTACCTCTGTGTAAAGGGAGGACGGCAAAACAAAACTGTTAGACTAAAATTGAAGTGAAACATAAAAGGCTCAGACCGATAGTGACCATCAAATGTTTCTCCTCCTTATTTCTCCTCCCATTTATGTTCTCATTCTGTGTATCTTCTGTAACAAACATAACTGTAAGAAGGGTAGGCAACACTAGCTAGACTAAGCAGCAAACACTTTTATTCGAATAATGTTAGGAACTCAAGAGCTGATGGCAAACTAAAAGACCGGGCTTTGGAAACAGGTAAAAAAAAAAACCAAAAGCTTGTCAGGAAACATTACTAACCATGCTTAATGGAAACCATCTGATGAGGACTCTGCCCTAACACTGTAGAATGCTCCTACTGGGCTTTGGGATTGCATTCAATGAAAACCCCTTCATCTGCAATAAATGAATCCTAACCACTCATGCCTCCAACTCTATATTCAAAATTTTAAAGGGGGAGCAACTGATTGGCTGATACCATGTCACATGCGCAAAGCTTTGTCATCAGGGACAGAGAAATGAAAGTTAGTCCTACTTTCACTACCGTAGTGAAATGATAATGATAATACACAAATTGGAGAGTATCTCAATGGTAGGTATATTAATTTTTCTATGGCTACTGTAACAAATTATCACAAATTTAGTGGTCAAAAGCAACAAAAATCCATTATCTTACAGTAATGGGAGTCAAAAGTCCAAAATCATTGTCACTGGACTAAAGTTAAGGATTTTGCAGGAAATTATTTTTTCTGAAATCTCTAAGGGGAGAATCTGTTTCCTTGCCTTTTTCAGTATCCAGTTGTTGTAATGTTTGGTTTGTGGCTCCCTCCTCACATTCGTCTAGCATCCTTTTTCTCTTATTCTCTCTCCAACTACTTACTCTGATACTCTTGCTTTTTGCTCATGAGGACACATGTGTTATATTGGCCCATCTAGGTAATCCAAGATAATCTCATCTGAAATTTCTTAACAATTTTATCTGAAATGATCTTTTTACCGTATATATGGTAAAATTTGCAGGTTGTGCGGATTAGGACATTGACATATTTGGGACCATTATTCAGCCTAACACAGCATGTAATTAGATAAGTAGAGACAACAACAGGTGCTAATAATACTGCCATTTTAAACTCTCATCATTAAATGCCTTGATGAAAAAGATCATGCATATATCTCTGTATCCTCACACCTAACAAGATAACTAGCATATCATAGGGAATAATATGTGTTTAGATGACTAAATGAATGAATAAATGAATGAGTGATTTAATGAATTAATGAATAAAGATGCAAAGATAAGATCTCCAGTTTATAGGAGATTTTGGACTTTCAAATTAATTTTGATAAGGACCAATGGTTCTACATGGACTCTACACATTTGATTTCTAGTGAAAATATTATGACCCACATGAGTTTCCTAAGACTGTTAATATTTGAAATAAAATATGAATGAGGACTATAATCATAATCTCTGGCATTTCTCTTGATATTTGATATCTTCCATAGATTGTGCTCTTCAAAAGCAGAGGCATTTGGGATTTATGAGGCTTATTAGGGATCCTCACATTTTAAGAGAGATATCAGAAAGCAGTATCAGGCTAAGACGGAAGTCACACTGAGATACAGCTCTGACAAAGCCTCAGAAAAACTACAGGGAATTGTGGAGTGTGCATTGTCTGTTCAAGTGTCCCACATAAAGCCAAAGAATTTTAATGTAGCCTAGTAAAAGAAGTAATTAATTAATTAAAACTACTTTAATTAATTAATGTTTTGGAAGTATGGTTGACATAATATTGTGTTAGTTTCAAGTGTACAGCAAAGTGATTCATATATATACATCTCCACATATTTTTTTTGATTCTTTTCCATTATAGGTTATTATAAGACATTGAATATTGTTCCCTGTTTTATACACTAAATCCTTGTTATGTATCTCACATAGTTCTTGTTACATAGTAGCTATTCAATAAATGATGAATTTCACACACACACAAATACACACACACACAATTCAACCTAGATTATAATGTATTATATATGAATAAACTGAGATGTAATGTCATCTGTATTTAACACTTCTACCCCTATGTAATAAAGTTTTTTTTTTAAAGCTGTCATGATTAAATTTTGTGGTTTTCGACTAGGACCAGTCTGTTCCCCTTCTTGAACAACTGTAACTACTTCCCTTTTGTTCTCTCATACTCAGAGCCCTAAAGACCCTAGGGCCAGTTATCAGACAGTTAGGGACCACCCTTATGCCCTAGAGTCCAGGAAATTACTCAAATCAGCCAATCCACAGGGAGTCCTGGAAACCTATCTAAAGTTACCCCGCTTGTACATAAGCTGCCTCCTACAGTTCCATCTTCCTATTACTCAGTCTGGAGGTAGAACCCCTATGAGGTCTTGCCTGGCAGCCTTCTTTTGTTCAGAGTTGTAACAAAGGTCTGCCTTTCATCTATTCAGTGTCTTTGTCCTTCATGCAAAAGAATTTTTCTGTCTTATTAAACAATTGGTATATGAGCAGAATGGCATTGCCATTACCACTAACTCTTTGATAGCTTTGTGAGAGGGACTGCTCTTGGCTTACTAATTGGTTCCAGACCACCTTGACAATGGCTTGGGACAGAACTGCCCTCTGTTGGGCAGGCTGAACTTTAACCTTGATGTCTGCTGGGGAGCCCCTTTTGATTGAGCGAATAGCAGTGAAGTTCATAAGGTATACAGACAGCACTGCCAGCATCATCAAACATGGAACACAGTGGAATGTTACCACTTTCCAATCCTAAACTAGGATGTCCCTGATAAAGAATGGCACCAACGAGTCAGTATACTTGGCCAAACTTCAGGCAGTCATATTAACACTGGCACCATCCGCACATTTGTACAAATTTCTGTGTCATTGCCTAAGAGTTTTTTTTCTCTTAGGGTAAAGAACTATGAGACTCTCTTGCTTCACAGATACCCAAAATATAAATCAAAGTTACATATGCCTATGTATAATAAGGCCACAATGCAAGGCCTCTGTTGGACCTTTTTGGAGTATGAGTCACTACTGATGCTGACCAAGGCACCCATTTCATTTCTAAAAATACACAATAGGCTACTTTAAAAGTCATTTGTTGGAAATTTTATCTCCCAGATAGGTCCCAGGCAGCTGATTTAACTGAGAGACTTAATGGGTTCCTCAAAGAACTTCTGTTTAACTTAGAAAATGACACATGGACTCCTAAATAGGTCTGTATCTTGTCCCAGAACTTCATCTTTCTTAATCCAAGGCCCCTTGCCAACTCATACGTAATATCAACTTTTAAAAATCCTCCCATTGCCCTTTCCTATATTTAAAGTTGGATAAGTCCTCCATAAACACTCCTGGTTCTCTGCTGAAACATATAATTTTACACTCCTATGTCTTAAGGAAATTCTTGTAGAGGTTACTACCACCTGTGCCATTCTAAAACTTAATGAAGATTATTGCTTTGCTCAGGGGGCAACTGGCTCATACTGGTCTATGCTCCCATTCCCCACCGCCTTCTTCTACCCTCCTCCCTCCAACTTGCCACCAGAACCATCTTCTCTCCTGGAGTCTCTAACCATGACCACAGCCACCTCCTTCCTTTGTTACCAACAAATACCATTAACTTTAATGTATACCTTACTGAAGTATCAGTTCATATGAACAATGTAACTGCTGTACCCCACCTTGACCCAAGGAATACAGCAAGATAATATTGTCATGAAACATATAACTCATTCTTTTAAAACACTTTACAACCTCCCCAAGATACTGTTAGAGACCTCAGAAATTTCAGATTGTTTTCTTGGCTAATGCCATATAATAAGACAAGCTTATGGGCTGGCTTACAAGAATTCATACTTCTACTTGTTTTTTCTCCTTTTTACTCTCATAATAAAAAGTTTTCTACACTGTTTAGGACAACTTGTACACTGATTTGGACAACTTGTTCTCTGCTTTATGGCCACTCAAATTATCTAAAATAATCAGGCTCAAAATTTAAGTCAAGACATCAAGGGGTCAATATAAGCATTTTTGTTTATTTAAAAGCTGTTTTGATAGAGTTTTGAGGCCAGGTCTAGAGACCAACCAGTTCTTTTTTGAGAAGTAGATTAAATTCACACTGCACCCACTTCCATCACTGGGCTCTCACAGTCCAGGCCACTATGCACCTGCCCTAACTGCCTCAGGGTCAAGTATCAGACACCTGTGGAGAGTCCCTATGCTGTGGGGCCTGAGAAATCATTCACATTAGCCTGGAAAACCTCGCTGAACCCACCCAGATTGCTATACATAAACTGTCCCCTATGGCTCCAGCTTGCTGTCATCGTATCTTCAGATGCAACCTTCTATATAGGGCCCTGCCAGGAAGTCTTGGAACTATTAGTAATAGGGTTCTGATTTTCTTCTATCCAGTTATCTTTGTATTGCATCCCTCTATGAAAAGAATATTTAAATTTCATAAAAAGATATACAGACATTTTACTGTTCCTCCCACTAAAGTTGGAGAATACATCCCTGTCCCTATACTTTGTTGCTAGTTGGACCTCTATGAACAAAAGCATGTTGGTGGAAGTGACAGCATGCCAGTTTTGAGTCTAACACTTCCTTAAGAAACATTTGATGTTTCAATCATGCTCTTTTGTCACCATCATATGAAAAGCTACCCTGGGATAGCTGCAATTCCTTTAGGCATAATGAACTTAGGTGGAGCCAAGCCTCGCTAGCCAAGCTCAGCTGGATCTATACCTTGAAATAGAGCCATCTAACTTCATTAAAGCTGAGATGTTTCAGCTGACCACAGATAAATGAGAAGTAAATGCTTATTTTGCATGCCAATGAAATTTGTGGTCATTTCTGGCAATTGATACAATTATGACTACACATGTAACTAAGTCCTTTAATTTATATTTGAAAAGAGAAAGGCCTGCAACTTTAGAAATCTGGTCTGGGGTAGCACTGGACAACCATAGCTGACCAAAATCTGAATCTATCTTCTCTTTCTTCATTTCTATAGACTGAAAATATTCTGCAGAAGTAAGAGTAGTTCAACATAACTGGGATGATATCAAATGACACTAAATGATCTTCTTTCCACAGTGAATTTGCAGGCACAAGTGCTTGAAATAAACTATAAATTTGTCAAAGATTCTTTAGTAGTGGTGATCACACTGCAGCCAGGTACGGCTGTTTTATCAAAGCAGACATGATATAGTTCCCTTTCATGTGAGTTAGGGCATCATTTCTCAAACCTGTGGTGAAAGCAATTGATCATTATTCATTGAGAATCAATTGTCTCAAGGTGGAACGTCTGAAGGAACTAGGATGGACTGTGATTGGACCCTGGAAACATCTATAATCACTGATTTCCAGCAGAAGCTGCTCCAGTGGCAGGTAGAGCCCTTCTATAGATTATTTTGAAGTTACAGTATTTCCCAGGTTTGTCAGTAGCATCCGTTCAGGAGAAATTTATTATTTATTTCTTTTCTTATAGGATATTTCTTTCTTTATGGGTCCTCACATGAAAGTAAAAAGGAGATACTGATGCTTCAGTAAGTATGGTAGAAATTCAGAAACAAACAAACAAAAAACTCATGTAGTGCCAGTCAGTATCACCAGAGGTTTTCTGGAAATTATGTAATTTGATATGGGTCTTACAGGGTAGTTGAATATGAAGTCAAAGGGTGTGGGGAGAAAAAATAGGCTAAGAAAAGCAAGAATTTAAATTGTCGGTTTAAAAATCTGTGATTAGAAAATCTAGACTGTCTCAAGTGTTAAGGTAAAGAAAGACTGGAAGTTAAATTTTGAAAGTAATTAAATTTTCATCATGTGCATTAATGCATATAATGCATATATTAATAGACTGTATTAATATTATACCATGAAACCACAGTTTTTAAAAAAACAGTTTGATCATGTTATGCTAAAATAATAAAAAGTAAATTAAATATAAAAAATCAATGAAATTTTGATATAAGAATTGTGATGGGGTTAATTAAAGAGACATATATTAAAGCCATGACAGAATCACTGAATTTCATAATTGGAAAGTATCTAAGGACATTTATTTCAACTAATTAAACATTGTTTAAATCTCTTCTACAATAGATCTAGCATTTGGTTGTGCCTTGTTCTTGAAAACCCCTAGGGACCACTCCCATCATTTTTTCTCATTCGGCTCATCCTTTGAACATTTCCTGCTCTGATATGGTCCGAAATCCTAGTTCAATACTGAGTCCTCTGTAATTTTATCTTGTGCAAGCTGTATACCAATATTTCTCTCAACTATTCATTTTGTGATACAGTATTATGTCCCTGTACAAATAGTCCTATTTACTATGTTTTTTTGAAAGTAGAGTGTTCATACTCAAACTTAAGACTTATGGCTTAACATATCTGGAGGGGAGTTCTCCTCCTCATTATTCTAAATATTTTATTTCAATTTGCATAACATCTTTTTCTTGGCCACAATATATCATCTAAGATTGAATTAAGTCATAAGGTTTAATTCTTTTTCACAGTGCTATCTTTAAGAAAAGTTCTCCTTTATTTACATGTAAAGTTGGTATTTTGTAAACAACTACAGAACTTACCCTTACACCTGTTAAATTTGTACTTGTGACTTAAATCTCTGCAAACTGCCTGCCATTGTTACAATGACATTTGTTATCAAATGTAAAAATCACACTTTTATGTGGTGTGTACAAAGTTAATAGGAATATTTTCTAAATTTTTGTCAAAATATTGAAAAATATTGAGTAGAAAAAATTGTAAAAGAATGACATTTAATTTGAAAGCAATTTATGACCAATTGGATTAAAATCTAAATTTTGCTAAGGAACAATGTACTAGTTAGAATGCAATTTGAAAAATGGAATGAAAGGATATCAAAAAGTTCCTGGAAAATAAAGAGGAAAAAGTAAAATAAATTTCTTCATTTAATCACTACACTTAAAGTCAGTGCTACAGACCTTAGTCTCTGGCTCACACATTCACAAGTAAGTACGTCCCATACACTACCCAGTATTGCTACACAGTTTCTTCCCTCCTGTTAGTTTTCTCTCCCTGTCTAGAGAGAAAATTCCTCAAGGGTAGAGGACATGAACTATAGATTATTGATAATGTCACAGTACCCAGGACAAGCCTGGGCATATAGCATCTGCAAATCACATGTTGATTGATATAACAAAATATCTCATTAAGCTTTATGTTTAAAATTATGTTCATGTTAATCAATAGTTAAGGCCTTTTAAAATTTTGGCAATATATTTCTGCATTCACTTTTTAAAACATGGTAGTATAAAGAATAAAATAGCTTAAGATATTCAAAATATTTAGGCTAGTTTCAAATATATAAAAGCAGATAGAACACGAAAGACAACAAATCTATTAAATGAGCCAGAATATCAAGTTACAGCTTCACAAGCTATTAGAAACTGTGTGGATCCTCTCTCAGCTGAAGTGACTAACTCTAGGTGTCGCAGCATCCTGCTGACAGCTAAGCTCTTACATGACAGTAGTGATTAAACATCATCCAGAAATTTTCTCATTTCATCAAATTGAATCATAATTTTCAAGGCAAATAAAAGATTCATTTGTCGCAAATATTCATAGAGCTGTCCTCAAATGATACCATGAGATTAGATTCCTTCAAACCAAACTTGGAGAGGATGGATTCAAAATCTCAATATAATTTGTCTAAAATGAAAATTAACTCTCTATCCATCTTCCAAGTAATGATAGGAAAAACTGTCTATGGCCACCCTCTTGCCAGATTTTCTCTTCAAGATATGCATATAATAAAATATACAATGTTTTTAAAATGTCTCCTCTAAGAACTTAATTCTTTCCAACTGTGGGGTAAACTAAGGAGCCTCCTATCCTCCTGTGTCATTTCATAAGATGTTGATTTCATTTTTTTTTCAAAAAAAAATAAAGTAATAAGAATTGTAAGAACACAAATAATAAATTGATAGGATTAGAAATAAAAGCTGCAAATACTGTTATGTTGTCTTTTTTATGGCTGAATAGTATTCCATTGTATAAATCTAGCACACCTTCTTTATCCAGTCATCTGTTGATAGACATTTAGGCTGTTTCCATGTCTTGGCTATTGTAAATAGTGCTGCTATGAACATTGGGGTGCAGGTGTCTTTTTGAAGCAGGGTTCCTTCTGGAAACATGCCCAGGAGCAGGATGACTGGGTTGTATGGTAAGTCTATTCCTAGTCTTTGTAAAATAATAAAAAAATGTTAAAAAAAAAAAAAGAAAGAAAGAAAAGCTGTGTGTAAATAAAGGAAATGAGCCTTTCCAATCTTTCAGGCTGATAAATGATTGAAATTTTCCTTTGCACCTACTTGAGAAACAAATTTAAGGAGCCAAAGTCATCATTTTAGGTTCAGTTCAATTCTATCTGCTGGAAGTCCAAAACAGTGCTGAGAGTGGCTACTACTTAGTAGTCCAGATGCTACTTAGAATTGATGCATTCATTTTGTATCACAAAGTTTTCAATGAACATCTATCATATAACATGTGCTGTGTATTACTTGGTGAAACAGTCAGGGAATAAGAAAAGCATGGTTTATTTGCTAATTAATTTAACAAAGATTTGTTTAACTAAGCACTTTTATAAGTGCTGGGGATAATGATTTAACAAAGCAAACAAATTTTTCTGTACACCAGAAACTGACACATTGTAACTGACTATACTTTAATTTTAAAAATAATGAATTTTTAAAAACCAACAAAGTAAACAAATTTTTGTGTATTTTATATTTTAGTGGAGGAGGGAAGACAGAGAAAAATTATAATAGTTATGGAGTGACAAATGCTATGAAGAAAATGAAGCTGTGGGATGAATCAGAGTCCATATATTCCTCCATTATTTTAACAAACATTTATTAAACACATGCTATAACCCAAGTACTTTTTAGGCAAGTAAAACCCGTCAGTTAAAAATAGTAACAAAAACAACAACAGCAACAACAAACCAAATACCCTTAATACAATTTATTGGAAGGAGAAAAGCAATAAATAAAAATAAGCAAATAATATATGATGTTAGGAGATGAAATGTGCTATGGTAAGTTCCTAATATGCAATGTCAAAGGAGAAGAGGAGTTGATCTTGTCAACAAATGAGACAGCCCAAAATGTTGATGGAAGCTCAAAACAGACCTCTGCCACATTTCAGCTCTGCTCAGGTTTGGCCCTAGAGTCAGCAGTAATTCCTCCCAACAGGCAGAGCGGTGAATAGTGAACTCAGTCACTTTGCACAGAAGGAGAAGTAGCAAGAGGTACAGGTATGTATATATATTGATTTCTTGATTGTGTCAGTGACTTAGCTCACTGGTCAGAGGTCTCAAATAAAAAAGACTGATAAATCAGGGCTAAAACAGTCTGGGAGAGAGGTTGTGGTTGATCAAATGGAAATGGATACAAAGCAAGCAGATATGTGTAACTAATGTTTACCTCCATCAAAGAGAATCCATTTCCATGGGAGATCTTTTCAACAAGGTAGACAGGTTGATTATTCCAGTGTTTTCATAATGAGTTCATGACCAAAGTGGTCACTGTAGACGTGAATAAGGCTGTGCATGGATGACTTTGTCCTCAGCAACGCTAATCTAGTTGCTACCACTGCTAAATGCCCAACCTGACAATAGTAGAGACTGTTGCAGAATCTTCCATCTAACATTATTTCTTGGGAACTCCATTCAGTCACTTGGTGACAGGTCAATTAAATATGACCACTTCTGCAATGGAGGAAACAGTGATTATTCCTTTCCAGAAAAAAAAAAAATTCACACTCTGTATATGCATTTGCCTTCCTTGTCCACAATGCTTCCATCTTGAGAGCTTACAAAATGCCTATGATATCTCAATAGAATATGTCATGTGACTTTACCTTACAAAAAAGGCCACTGAGATTAGAGAGGAGTAAAGAAGGGGCTGCTGGGGAGAGTACATGAAATTGTAGGGATAAACTGGGCTAGATTATGGAAGGCTTTATAGGCTCTTGAGTGAATTGTTTTCCTTTCATTCTAACTGTGATGGAAAGTACTGAAAGATTTTGATGGGTGGGGTAACATGATCCGGTTTATGTTTAGAAACTTTCTTCTGGTTGCTATCTGAAAAACAGATTGCGAGGATTGAAACAGAAGTGAGAACAGTTACACAAAAAATGGTGAATGTAAAACTATTAAAAATTAAGACAGGAAAGGAACTTGGCAGATTTGAATGTTTTATGCATACTAAGCACTGTGCTGGGTATTTACATAAATTACCTAATATGTTTAATAATGTCTAAATTAGTTGACTTGTTGCAGGAGCATATTACAATTGAAAGTTTCAATTGTATATAAATTAGTGAAGTGTGTATGAAGATAGAACACAAATACATAGCTGAAAATAAGTGCCACCTAAAACTTTCAGAATTACTCTTACAAAGATTAAGGTTCAGTACAAAAATTAATGAAATGATATTATCTCAATATGCAAATATGAATAAGTGGTTATGCTCAGTATTAGCATAGCAAAAGATTATTATAATAAGCTCTATTATCTGAATTAATGAATGACTCACCACACTTGATAAGGTCACATGGAGTCTCAATGCATCTCTTAACACAATTGTATCATTCAGCTCTATGAATCTCCTTAGTTAATTAATTATGTATATTTTAACAAGAAATGAAAATCACAAAGAGACTACGGTAAGTTGCCTGTGGAAATCAGACAAAAATCAAGAGAAAAACTATTCCTGATTTAGTGTATTACCAAACTTTTTTTAATATTTTCCAATGATTCACCATGTAGATATTTAACGATGGATAAGATAGTTAAACATTTCTTTGATATAAATCCTCACATTTTATTTCCTAGTTAAGGTTCCTCAAATTTCTTGTCTCACAAGGATAGTGATTAATAAAATTACATATGAAATGACCACATGTATAAGATCTATGATGTCCTCACTTGCTGAATAACTATATTTGATTATTGTTTTACTCTCTACCTCTGTAAAATGAATATAGATCATTCCCTAAAAGGAAAATAGTTTTCCTTGGAAATAAATCCATGCACAATTTTTTCAAATCATTGTTGCAGATAGAACCTGGAAGCAAAACATATTACAATGCCAAATGTGTTTCTCAAGAGACCAAACAAATTAAATCTTCAGCAGGGAAGCTACATAAAGACTGGATTGCAACAGCCACATTCTGCAGCCAGATTTAAAGCCCTACTCATAGTTAGACAAAACTGTATGGTCCAATCAAATCATTTTATTATTCTTGCTAATTACCCTAAAACCACTGACCTTTTTGAAGTATTTTTATTTTTCTATTAAACATAAGTAGTTAAAAATAACCATGATTGAAGTCATCATTACCAACTTCTTAGCCATTATGTACATTAAAAATCATTTATTCACCCTAAACGGAGGAAATTGCAGACACAGGTTACGGCATAGGGCAAAGAGGTTGCTGCCTACTGGGGAAAAAAGATGCTATCTAGGGACCAAACAAATAATTCAAAAAGAATCCCTGTTCAGTATATAACTTTTAAAACTGCAGTTCTCAGATTTTGTGCCAAAGTACACTAGAGCATCACGATGAATTAACAGGGGCACTGTGGGATATATAAAAATTTCGAGGAAAACAGTGACACCTATTGGACATCATGCAAATTACAACCATTAGCTTGTTTGGATTGAACTACTTAATAAACAGAATTGTTAGCCTTTTGTTTTGTTTTTATTTGATTTTCAGGAAAAAATATCGAGACTCTAAAGGTGCCGTGACTTGAGAGATTTGGGAACCACTGTTTTATATTAATTTGAGGAAGACGTGCAGTGAAACCTCCAACTTGACCAGTAGCATGCCAGGGTCAATTTAAAAACAGAGTTACAGTATTTTTTAAAATATATCCTTTCCTTCAAAGATATCCAAAATGTGTTACTTAATTGTTAATACGGGCAATACCAAAAATAAAATAATAGACTAGGATCCTTAGCAAGTACCAAGAAAGGAATAAGCCAATACAATTTAGGTAGCGGAATATGGAGAATTAAACCATTTCTGTTTCTTAACCTCTTAAATTCGTCATGTGGCACTTGGTATTGTCTAAATTATCTCTTCAGATTATTGAAACACTCAAGGCTCTCAAAAGACCTCAGAAGAAGATGGAGATTAATAAATGTTAACTTGAGTGTGTGTCTGTGTGTCTATGTATATGTATATATATCTATATCTATATCTATACATCTATATCTATATCTATATCTATATATCTAAGAGGCTTAGGACAGCCTGTACATTGCCAAAATTTAAGGTAGGATCTTCCTTTATCTGGGACAATTCAAACTTTACTTATCTCAAATATCAGAGTATATATCCACAATATCTCTTAGAGATTTTAAAATGAAAAAGAAGATTCTTTCTTCAGTAAGTGACATAAATGCAAAGTTTACTGTCAACCAACCCAATATTGACATTACTTCAGAACCAAGAGAGTATTTTATTACTACTAAGAAATAATAACAACACAATGACCCATTACATAGGATTTAAATGTTAGTCATTATAGGCATTCTAAGATTCAATATACTTTATTTGTGCAGGTTATCTAGCTCATCTCTGTTGCTAATGAAAATTATTTCATTTTATACTACTTTACTTTTCACTTATAAGTAACAACTTATTTAAAATTAGCATATAATTATTTTTGAATTTACATTATAACATCATTAGAAGTAATACTAAATTTGCTGGTCATGGAAACACTATGCCAACACTAATGATCAAAATAAATGCACTTCAACAAAGAGTTTGTGAGGCTTAATTTCTGCCTTCTTTCTGTTACACTCTCATATTTGAGAACTTCAGATTGATTTTTCAAAAAGTATGTATTGACAAATGATATAATACTTTAGTTTATGCTAATTAAATGACATACTACAAATGATATTTTATAACTTCCATAAACTTTTTCATTAACACTCCAGACTCCTGCTGTTTTCAGCAATAAGAGCAAATACTTTGGATGCCAGAAAATTAAAACACTTTGAAAAATCATATAAAAGCACTAAGTTTTTATTATCATTAGAAAAGACATCTCACTTTTTCTCATATATATTGATTAGAAGTATCACACAAAATGTACATGTGACATGCAAAAATAAAAATATCATGAAGTTATTAATAACTTTATATAACAAATTTGAAAATGTAGATAAAACTGCAAAATCCTAGAAAAAAATATTGACACTAGCACAAAAAATAGAATTTTAAAATATTTGTATAACTATTAAAGAATTTGAATCAGCATTTAAATCCACATGCTTACCATTCCATGCCTAGATATCTTCACCAATAAATTCAACAATGTAATTAAGGAAGAAATACTACCAAGTATATACAAATTCTCCAAGATGAGAATAAAAGAAGAAAATTTGACAAATTATTTTATTATGCCTACATTACTTTGGTGTCCTAAATGTAATATATAAATGAGAGGCCATTGCAGAAACATAAATCCAAACAATCTATCATATATAGAGGTGTAAAACTCCTAAACAAAATATTGCAAATTAAATCCAGTGACATGAGAAAGCAAATAGTACATCAAGAAAATGCTGGTTTTATTCCAGGTATGAAAGACTATTTTCAGATTCAAAAATATGATCACGGCAACAAGTAAATACCCATCAATAATTACTTTAAATATGAATGAACTAAACGCTACAATCAAATGATACAGAATGGTGGAATGGATACAAAAAAGGGAAGATGACCTATTTATATGCTGCCTACAAGAGACTCATTTCAGACCTGAAGACACACATAGACTAAAACTGAGAGGATGCAAAAAGGTATTCCATGCAAGTGGCAACAAAATAAAGCCATGTACCAATACTTATATCAGACAAAATAGACTTTAAAACAAAGACTGTAAGAAAAGACAAAGAAGGACATTTCATAATGATCAAAGGATCAATCCAAAGAGAAATTATAACAATTACAAATATATAAGCTCAAAACATAGGAAAACCTAAATACATAAAACAAATATTAACAAAAAGAAACAGAGAAATTGACAGTAATACAATAATAGTAGATTTAAACACTCCACTTACATCAATTGATAGGTCATCAGACAGAAAATCAAGAAGAAAACACTGATCTTAAATGACACATTAGATGATCAGATAAACTTAATACATATATATAGAATAGTCCATCTAAAAACAGCAAGATAGACTTTTCAAGTGCACATGGAACATTCTCCAGGATAGATCACACACTAGACCACAAAACAAGTCTCAATACATTGTTTTTTAAAAAATCATATCTAGCATCTCTTCTGACCACGTTACAAGACTAGAAATCAACTACAAGAAAAAAAAATTCCCAAAACAAACACATAGAGGTTAAACAATAAGCAACTACATAACTAATGGATCACTGAAGAAATCAAAGAAGAAATCTGAAAAATCTGGAGACAAATGAAAACTAAAATACAATGATCCAAAATCTATTCAACACAGAAAAAGCAGTTCTAAGAGGAAAAGTTATAACCTACCTCAGAAAATAATGAAAATCTGAAATAAACAATTTAACCTCATACCTAAAAGAACTAGAAAAGGAAAAACAAACAAAACCAAAAGTTAGTAAAAGGAAAGAAATCATAAACATCAGTGAAGAAATAATAGAGACTAAAAAAGCTACAGAAAAGATCAATGAAACTAAGTGTTGGTTCTTTGAAAAGATTTTTTTTTAATTGATAAACCTTTAACCAGACTCATTAAGAAAAAAAGAGAGACTCTAGCCCAAATCAATAAAATCAGAAACAGAAGGGAATAACTTACAACTGACACTACAGAAATACATAGGATCATAAAAAATTACTCAAAAATTACATACCAATAAAATGGATAACTTAGAAAAAAATGGATAAATTCCTAGAAATATACAACTTCCAAAGAGTGAAACATGGAGAAACACAAAATATGAGCAGATCCACTACGTAATAAAACTGAAACAGTAATTAAAATAAAAACCTCCTGACAAGCAGAAGGCCAGGACCAGATGGCCTCATGGGTGAATTTTAGCAAACATTTAAAGGAAATTTAACACCTATCCTTCTCAAAATATTCCAAAATTTGCAGAGGAAAGAGTACCACTGAACTCATTCTACATGCCAGCATCACCCAGATACAAAATCCAGATGAAAATATTACAAAATAAGAAAATGACAGACTAATATCACTGATGAACAGAGATGCAAAAATTCTCAACAGAATATTGGTACATTCAGTTTGGAAACAGAAAAAATTCTGGTGATGGATAGTAGTGCACAACAATGTGAATGTACTTAGTGCCACATAATTATACACTTAAAAGTGATTAAAATGGTAAATTTTATAGTATGTATATTTTACTACAAGAAAAGAGTACTTCAAGTAGAAAAGAAGATGATATAAGATGATTATTTGTACCTATGAAAAGAAGTTAACTGTGCCAAAAAGAGTAAAAAATGAAATTAGAGACTTTTTTTCTTTAGTTCTATAAAAGAAGTGACTAAAGTAAAAATAAAGCAAAGTATTATAGAGTTTAAAACATAGGTAGAAGTAAAATTAATGACAATAAATACAAAAAATGATGAAGTAAGGATTGAAAATCATTGTGAGTTTGTTACATTAAATGGGAAAGGACATGGTATTATTTGAAGGAAAATTGTGATAAAGTAAAAGTATATATTGTAAACATTAGGATGACCACTAAAACATAACAAGAGAAGTGTAACTAATTAGCCTATAATGGTGATAAAATTAAATAATAGAAAATACTTACTTCAAAGAAAAAAAAAAAGCCACCAAAAGGGAAAAAAAAGCACAAGGGGACAACTGCCCTTTAAGAAGTAGCAAAATGGTAGATTTAAAATAAACTATAATATAAATCAAATTACACCCCCAATTAAAAGGAGAAAATTGTTAGATTGTAAAAAAGTAAGATACAAATACATATGGTCAGCATGAAACTTATTAAAATGGGTTCCACACTGCTAGTAGAAATATACAATCTTACAACCACTTCGGAAATTACTTTATCAGTCACTTAAACCATTAAAAATATACCTTAAATATGTCCCATAAATTCCATTCATAGGTACTTATCAAAATTAAGTGAAACCATATGTCCACATAAAGATTTGTATGTGAATGTTTATAGCAGCTTTATTTGTATTATCCAAAATCTGGAAAGAGACCAAATGCTACTTAACTGCAAATTGTGGTAAATATATATAATGGAATATTACTCAGCAAGAAAAGATAATAAATGATATACTCAATAACATGGCTGTATCTCACAATAATTATATTAACTAATATAAGTCAGACAAAGAGTATCTATGGTTATAATGTATTATTCTGTTTATGAAAATTCTAAAAAATGCTAACTAATCTACTTTGACAGAAAGCAGATCAGTGGTTGTATACAGGCAGGGGAGTGGAGAGTGAATACCAAGGGGGCAGGAGGAAATGCTTTGAGGATAACTTTTTTTTGAATCTTCATTGTGAAGGTGATTTCATGGCTATATCTGTATGCCAGAACTTATCAAATTGTACTCTTTCAAAATGTGCAGTTTCTTGAATATCCATTATATTTTAATAAAGATAGAACTTAACTGCACAAATGCCAAAGCCCAGCTCAAACATCAAATTTAAATTTAAGTATTATTCAAATTTTTTTCAGAAAATATAACAATATTTTCCAAGTAATCCTAAGAGTCTAGATTAACACTGATGTTGAAGTCAAATAAGAACAGTCTAAGAAATGAGAATACTGGGCAATTTAACTCATAGATGTAGAGAAAAAAATTTAAACAACATATTGATAAAATAGATTAATATGTGTATTTTAAAATAAGAAGAAAATTAGGAAAATGTCTTTATGATATCTGTGTAAAGAAGAATCTCATATAAAGGTCACAAGAGACATCAACTAAAAATAATGACAAACTCACACAGTAAGAATATAAACTTCTATTCATAGGACATAAAGTGGAAAGATAATGTATAAAAATATAAAGACATAAAGTAGAAAGCCACAAACTGGAGATGTTTTCAATAATATAACAATTAGTATCCAGAACATATAAAAATTCTTACAAATTAATAAGTGGAAAACAATCCAATATCAAAGAATTGGGCAAAAGAATAAGCAAGCATTTCAAAAAAAGAACAGCTATGAATGGTTAAATATAAGAAACAATTCTCAAGCATAAGAAATGCAAAATTTAAAACAGCAAATTCCACTTTGCACCTATTAGCTTGGCAAAAATTATTGTGTGATTATACCAAGTGTTGATAAGATGAGGAGCTATGTGGGCAACAATACAATGATAGTGGTAGTCTAAATAGACACAACTTTAGAAAATGCATTCTCTAGTAACTTTGAACTTGTGATGATCCTATCACCTTCCAATTTTTCTGTAGTTTAAAACCTAAGAAAAACTCTTGCACATGGGTTTTAAATACATGTTAAATAAACTTTATAGCAACTTAATTTTTGTAACAGCAAAAACTAGAAATAATAAATGTCTATAGACAGGAGAATCAATAAATAAATTGAAAAGTTATATATCGAAATACCATGCAGAAAGAAAATAAGCAAATTACAGACATCCAATACATGACTGGATACTAGGACCATAACGTTAAGTGAGAAAATCAAAACACAGAATAATAAAACTAAAATCTACTATTTTATTTTAAAATCTTAAAAAAAAAAACTATATATACTTATGAAAACATACGATAAAACAAAAAGTTTCAAAACAAACAAACAAAAAAAACGGAAGAAATACAAAATTCAGGGAAGATGTTGCAATAGGGAACTTCAAATGTCAGTGTTCTAGTTATCAAAGAAGATGATGTATTCATGGGAGGTATGTTAATATGATTATTGTTATTCACACTTAACATATGCAATAGAAAGTTATTTTGTATTTTTAAATATTTCATAATACAGAGAAACATGCATGTGTCTTTTTTCATTCTATCCTCACTAATATACTCAGATGTGGTTAATACCTATATTACTGAAAAAGAAATAAATGCACAGAATCGCTTATGTCACGTAACTAATTAGAATGAGATTGAAATTAGTAACTTTTCCAGCAAAATAAAGCTTTGCAGTGAGCATGTGTTTTTGAGAAATGGTAAAACATGAGGTAATCTGATAACATGGACATTTCCCTAGACTACTTTGTGGAATTGATTCAATGCCATGGTGGACTCAAAAAATAGCATTTTTACCAATCTTGAACATGACTCTTCAAGGAGAATGGAACTAGTCACTCCAAAATACATCTCTTTGGCATATTTTGGCATAAGGATTACCCTAACTGTAATTTTTTCTTTTTTTTTCTTAATTAAAGTATAGTCAATTTACAATGTTGTGTTAATTTCTGGTGTATAGCCCAGTGATTCATTCATATATATATATATATATTCCTTTTCATATTTTTTCATTATAGGCCATTACAAATTATTGAATATAATTCCCTGTGCTATACAGTAGGACCTTGTTGCTTTTCTATTTCGTATATAGTAGTTAGTATCTGTAAATCCTGAACTCCAGTTTATCCCTCAGCCACCCTCCTTTCCCCTAGTAACCAAGTTTGTTTTCTATGTGAGTCTGTTTCTGTCTGTGAGTCTTATTCTGTCTAAATAAGCTCATTTGTGTTTTTTTTTTCTTTTTTCTTTTATTATCCACATGAGTGATATCATATGGTATTTTTCTTTTCTTTCTGGCTTACTTCACTTAGTATGACAATCTCCAGATCCATCCACATTGCTGCAAATGACTTTATTTTATTTTTTTCTTGCTAAGTAGTATTCCATTGCATATATATATCACAATTTCTTAATCCAGTCATCTGTTGATGGACATTTAGGTTGCTTCCATGTCTTGGCTATTGTAAATAGAGCTGCTGCAAACACTGAGGTGCATATGTCTTTTCAAATTGAAGTTTTCTCTGGATATATGCCCAGGAGTGGGATTACTGGATCATAAGGTAAGTCTATTTTCAGGTTGTAAGTCATCTCCATACTGTTTTCCATAATGACTGCACCAAGCTATATTCCCATAAAACAGTATCAGAGGATTCCCTTTTTTCCACATCCTCTCCAGCAATAAAATCAGAACACTCCCAAAAACCATACACAAAAATAAACTCAAAATGATTTAAAGACTTAAATATAAGACCAGAAACCATAAACCTCCTAGAAGAGAACATAGGCAAAACATTCTCTGATATGAATCATAAAAATGTTCTCCTAAGGCAGTCTACCAAGTTAATAGAAATAAAAGCAAAAATAAACAAATGGGACCTAATTAAATTTACAAGCTTTTGCACACTAAAGGAAACTATAAATAAAATGAAAAATCAACGTATGGAATGGGAAAATATATTTACAAATGATTCAACAGACAAGGACTTAATTTCCAGAATATACAAATGGTTGATACAACTCAATAATAAAAAAAAACAAACAACCCTGTCCAAAAATGGGCAGAAGACCTAAACAAATATTTGTATGAAGACATACAAATGGCCAATAAGCACATGAAAAAATGCTCAATATTGCTAATTATCAGAGAAATGCAAATCAAAACTACATTGAAGTATCACCTCACACTGGTCAGAATGGCCATCAGTAAAATGTCCACAAATACTAAACATACCATTTTCAAGAAACAGCAGACACAGAAGTTCTGAAGTTTCTAGTAGAAGTTACTATTTCATAAGAGATATTTATACTTATAAGGAAAATCTCCTTTTGTAGGGCATCTCCCTCTCTGTACCAGGAAGAGGAAAATTACTAAATTTCTAGAAAATCTTATCAATGGAGAAGGCAACTGACTCAAATCTGCGTAACAAACACACCCTTGTTTACTGTGCTTTGCCTAGTAACCTCCCATAACTCGCTTCCCTCCCTGTCAACATCTTCCTTTGTCTTTAGCTTGAGATGGCATTTAAGGTGGTGGCTTGGACAGTGTTTCAGGGAATTGCTTCCTTTTCTGAGGTATCTCCCAAATAAATAGAAAGTGCATGTTAGTAAAAGACTGTTTTTCTCCTGTTAATCTGTCTTTTATTATAGGGGTGCCCTCAGCCAAGAACTTAGAAGGATAGAGGGAAAATTATTTTTCCTCTCCTACCCTCTGATATATAAGTATTATGAAATAAAATATATTGATTCTGGCATTATGGGTGGGGGTGAGAGTGATGTAGAGTTGGTCCCATTTAGTTCCATATGTGGACAGGTTCATGAGTCATTCCTCCCATGCCATCACCATCCCATTAGACACTTTTTCTTTCTTATCATTATTCTGAGACTTTAAAAGTATTGGTGGCAGTTTGGTGGAAGTAAAGTTTGCCCATATAAGGTAATTTGAATTTGGATGGAGCAAAGTCACAAGACATGCATGAGTGTCATCCCTATTGAACAGTCAATGGACAATCTTCTTAGTGCTTATGAAGGAAAGGATGCTGAAAGAAAAGTCATTAACTCAGGAACACTTGGCAAAGGTATAGTATGATGCTCATATAAGGTAAACTAGATAGTTTATGTTCACTGACTTGATGTCCATGCAATTCATAGGCTGGGGAGATCAATGGTTCTTACAAAACAGTGGTTGACAGTTTCTGGTGATGCTCACTTCATTATGTATAGCAAAGTCCTGCAGGACTGGCTACCTCTTTTCACTACCTACAAGCCCCTCTCCTTCATTATGTTCTCTTGTTTTCCATCCCAAACTTAGGGCCCAGGAATTCCTTTTCAATAAATATCACAGGTAGGAGCTTTATTCCTACTCATAATGTAGTTTCCCTTTGTTCACTGTGCCACTTCTCAAGGCAATAAGCAAAGAATGTTCTTAGTTGAGCCACTGTAGGAAAACAAACTAATAAAAGAAAATGCTAAACGTAATTGTTTGGATTATCCCTTCACATTACAATCTAAGATTTCCTCTAGCATTTCATTTATAGGTGTAACTGTGTCACTAACTGTTCACAGCAAAACAAATGGTAAGGTGCTTTTGTTGAATAAACTGAAACCAGAATGGGATTTTTCTGGACTTTTTGTGTTATTGTTGATATAAATTTAAGATATTTTACAAATGTAACTTTATTCTTGAAATAACAATCACTTTTTAGTTCATTTTACTTAATATTGACATTATTTTATAAATAATAGCACTCTATTTACTATGTAATAGTAGCCTCTTCCTAGTAAAAAGATGATTTAAACATGAGAAAAAAGAAGCAAATACTTATTGAGTTAATGCCATATGCCACAAGTGGTAGATGCTTTTATATATGATATTGTATTGAATTTTATCCTGAAAACAAAGCAAAAAGAGCTTTATTTCACATATAAAGACTACAAATCCCAGAAAGAATAAATCCTATATTCAAGGTAAAAGAGCTATTAAGTGGCAAAATTAAGTGACTGATTGATTCTGAAAACCATGTATCACTCTATAACCCTACTTATAACATAGGGCTAAATGTGAAGGAATGTAAATCAATGTCTATTGCTTGATTATTGTTTTATATAACCAGCTTGAAACATTTCATCCCTTGTATACAAAGTAGAACTATTCCTATAACTAGTTTTAAATCTCTGTAAAATAGTACAGCTATATAAAGTTCAATAAACAATGCAGATTCCAACCATAAATAACAATCATTTTATTGGTTTTTATATTTGCAGTGATTTTTAAGTATGATAGTAGTTACTCTAATTCACAGTAATTAACAGTGTTTTCCTATGCCATTCTTAAAGTATTTCATACAGGTGATTGTTTCTGCAATTTTGTTTCATACAAATTAACTTACAACTTATTTTGAAATGCAAATTGATGCTACTAATCACCACAGACTTAACTTACACATTTTAACATGCATTTTAAGTGGCACTATAGCTTTGGTAAAATATAGCTAAATTTTGGACATTTTCCCACAACCCTCCTGAAAGCAAATATATCAAATATCCATTAATATGTTTTTTACATCCTTAAAAAAATGTGTGATTAATATTAATTTTTAAACTGAGTTTTTAAAATGACTCCAGAGAAAGAGGATATTGATACAGCCAAAACAGCTCTAACAGCTGTTAAAATTTTACCAGGTAAAATGTCCATTTGAATTCACCTCTTCAAAAATAATTTCAGTAATATTGAACTATATGCATCTAAGGAGTGACTACTTAAAAAATTAAAGTTGTACTATAGCTCTCAGAAAACTTTTGAATTAGGAGTTAAATCCAAATTAGTCAAGTGTTCCTAGTGATTAATTAGAAGAAGATTTGGAAGTGCTAATTGTGCCACTGGGGAATATTTAAAGATGTTTCTGCACTTGCTTTGAAGTTTTGTCAAAGTAAGTGACATGGAAAATATTTGTATGTGTGATGCCTAGATATATAAGCAATATCACAATTTAAAATAATATTATAATAAAAGCAGCACGGTTATGATTCTAACTAAACTTAATCAAATTGATCCTAGAAACCAAATTTTTTAAGTATATCTCTATTATTTTACTGTAAACTGGGTTTATCAGTTTAAATAACTATTAACTTATTTAAGATTCTTTAAGATTCAGGGATATGTCTAAATCAGCTCTACTAAGGAAATAATTGCTGAAGAGTTATAGTTTGTGAACCATGTTGTTCTACCATATATATTAGCTTTGAGGGGAGTTTTGACAGTCAAAAATATAAAAACTGAAGTTCTAAGAGTCTGGGTGTTAAAAAGTATAGGTATAGTTGTAAAACTCTCTCTATATAAAAGAATGACAAATAAAGGATTTTGTTTGTTTTCCTACTAACAAATGAGGACTGAACTCAGGATTTCTCCCGCTCAAACTTACTATAACTGGAATCCTTCACTGTTTCATTGCAAAATTCTAGCAGCTATAATTTCCAGAATCCTTTTTGGGTAAAGTTAAAGAAAACCTCAGGTGAATTACTGGTTAATTCCCTCAGAAAAAAACAGATGTATAAAAATAATTATACTATTTTATTTGTAGCATATATTCCCTCTCTTTGTAAACCAAGTCCTTTGGTTTTCCTAACTATACAACAGAATTTTTAAAACTAAATGTAAATATATTGGCAAAGTACTTGGTTTCCATTCAGGAGAATTATATTAGTTTCCTATTACTGCTGTAATGAATTTCCACAATGCGATGACTTAAAACAACAAAACTTTATTATGTTATAGTTTTGTAAGTCAGAAGTCTAAAGTGGGTCCCTACAGGTGTATACTAGGCTTTAGCGGGACATCCATTTCCTTGCCTTTTTTAGCTCCTAAAGTCTATCTATATTCCTTGGCTCATGACTCTTCCTCAGTCTTCAAAGCCAGCATGGTAGTATCTTTTCTCCTTTCTGACCTCTTGCCTCCCTTTTAAAAAGACCCTTGTAATTACATCAGGCTTACATGACATAATCTCTCTAACTCAAGATCCTTAACTTAATCATATCTGTAAAGTTCCTTTTGCCATATAAGTTAGCATATTCAGATTCTGAGGATTCAGATATAAACATCTTTGGTGGGTCTGTTCAGTCTACTTCAAGAATCATTAAAATTATTTTAAAAGAAATGCTTTTTTCTAATTTCCATGACCATTACACAACATTGCCCATGACAGCTCTAATACAAACCTGTGCTTATAAATTCAAATTGCCAAACATGCAACTTTTCATTTTGCCCTTATATTTGAAAATTTAGGTTTTTATCTCTACAATGCTTAAAAACACACAATTTATCTCCATTGCAACAGTAATAGCGATATCTTTAGGGTGCTCTTCCACCAAGTATTAGTGAAGTTCATTTTTGCTACATAACAATATTTAAAGTCACAAGATCCCCAAAGATTCTTCAAATTTGGCTGGAATTTATCTAAATATGTAAACTTGATTTTTCCCATTTATCATTAAATGTGAGCATATACTTCATTTGAATGAATATACCTAAATGATCATCTTGCTTTTTAAAATATGCAGTGGTTGTTATGAAGAATTTGTTTTCTAAAAATATTTAGTTCAGTTCTGTTCAAATGGTAATTATTCAGGACCAACTATGTAGCAGGCACTATATTGGCTATAAGAAAAACAAAAACAATACATTATAGAGCTAACAGTCTATTCAATAAGGGTGAAAAAAACTGCAAAAGCTTAAGTACATTAGGATCATAATATATGCTAAAGTAGCATAAAGAGGAAAATCAGCTCATAGGAAGAAAAGGGAATATCAGAGGAAGCATTACAAAGCAAGTAATAGTTGAATTAGACATTAAGTAACAAGTAAATATTAGTCAAGCAAAGAATACCAACTCAGATAAATGGGGCAGCTTGGGACAAGTCAAGGAAACATAAGAGGAAATTAAAAGTTAAGTACAAGTATTTCCATATAACTTACCTCAGAAAAGAGCACTAGGTTTAGATGGTTATCTTGGGAAATTCAAGAGCATGTAATACTTTTGATAGCATATAATACTAATGATCTATAAATTGTTCTAAAATATTTTTAAATATAAAAATGTCCTAATTTTTTAATAAAATAAGGAAAACACTGACTCTTAAATATGATACAAATAATTTAAAAAAGAAAGCTATAAAGCAATATGGTGAATAAATGATGCAAAAATATTAAATAGAATACACATAAGGAAAACACAATGGCACATTAATTAAACAACACAGAATGATCAAGTGAGATTAAATCCAATAATTGAAAGTTGAATCAATCTTAGGAAATCCATTAGTATTATATAACATAATAATGAATCTAAGAGGGGAAAAAGCATATATGTATTGCCATAGCTGCTTAAATTATTTCAACAATATTTTAACAAACATTACTGATATTTTTTAAGTACAAAAATAAAAAAAATTGAGGGAATTTTATTGCTAGTTAATATCTTACACTCATAGAATATTAGAGACATTTTCACTAAAATAAAAAAAGGTGAACTACTATCTCTGCTACTGTTCAACGTATTCTAGAGGTATTAGTCAATGAAATTAGATTAAAAAAAATAACCTTCACACATTGCTAGCGGAAATGTAAACTGACAAAACTGCTCTGGAGAAGAATTTAGCAATACCAAACAAACCTCATATGAATTTAACTTTGGACCAAGAAATCCCATTTGTAAGAGTCTATAGTGAAGATATACCTCCAACAATAAAAATTTCATAAGGAGAAATTATTCAGACTTATAACCTTGTTTATAATTGCAAAATACTGCAAAATATTGGAAATTCAGGTAAATGCCTGTATGTGGAGGAGTAATGAATCAAGATATAGTCACAAAAGACTATGCTATGTAGTGTAAAATAGGACATCTCTATTAACTGATACAAAGTTATTACAAGAACATACTGATAAATGAAAACAAAAGTGGGAAGGAGAAACAGCAATACAGAATCTGTAGCATGTTACCTATCATGTAAGAAGAAAAAGCATATAAAATATTTTTTATTTACTTTTGTAAAATAAATCACATGTACAAGAAATAAGAAATGAGATTTATTACCTACACAAGATGTTTGCGAATAAGGTGGAAGAAAGTGGGTCTGTGGGATGCAGCAAAAGCAGTGCTTTTTAATTTTAATTTATAAAAGCTTTTTGAAATTTGTAGCATTAAATACTTACATTAGATAAGAAAAAAGGTTTCAAATTCTTAATTCTAACTTTTTATCCTCTAACTAAAGAAAATAGAAAAAGCAAAGCAAAATTAATCTAAGGAATTGCACAGTAAGATTATCTCAAGATTCAAAAAAATTTTTGTGAAATATTTTCCTTATAAAATTTCATTATTAAAAATTTATTATTTTTATACCATCTTTTAAATTTCTTTAAAATTAGTTTGCTTGATTAAAATAATTATCCTTAACATTTTCTTTAAAATTAATTAAAAATTAATATTGCATTCTAATTATTTTTCTAAATTGTTTTTCCTTTACTATTTTGATACTAAAATGCAAAGAATCAAATATATTTATTAATAGCATTACCATTAATATTCATATGTGTTTATATTTAAAGATCATCTTTCAACTCAATTTTTATCAAAAATATGTAGTATATTTGATATATCATTATTAAAACATTTAAAAATCATTCCTAATTTTGATATAAATTTATAAATATCACTATATTTTATTTTTTACTTAAAGGGCAAATTAAATCAAAGAGGAGGACATGTCAGACTCCTGAGGCGACCTTGTCAAATTATTTTATTCATCTTCCTTTTTCTAAAAACCAAACTATCTTCTAAAAATAAAAAAAAATGAAATTTCATTCCTGAATTGCAAGAACATGTTTGTTGCTCTTATATTTTCCTAAATTCCAGTCCTACAGGTTTCATTATGTATGTATGTATGTACATATGTATGGTTTAATAGAATCACTTATTTTGTTTTACAAGTTGAAGTCTCAAGTCAAATTTTAATATCCATATAATCATTAAATATATTTAGTTTAATTATATGAAACTAAAATGGAGTCACATTAACATTAGCTTAAATTAAATTATGTTAATAGTAGATACTTAATTGAATATATAAGTAATATATATTATAAAAATGAAACTTTATCACTGCCTTGAAGTTTATAGTAACTATTTCCTCTAGTCTTGATTGTTACATTCTTCAAAGTAAAACTTTTCAAATATTTTGCAGATTTTATTTTTATGGACAGCAAATTCTTCATTTCTTGTCCATCACTGATGTTTTGTTAAATCTCTCATTATACCAAATGAACTATTTTCAACCATTAAACCTTGCTCTTACTGCCTTTCTCATACTCTTTATTTATGTGAGACATGCTGTCAAAAAAATAATACTAGATGATAATACTGCTATTTACAAGGTTTTAATTTATATTTAAATCTAGCATGCATATTTGCAACTTTTTCAAGGAAATAAATTAGTACTTTGGAAAGTGAAATTATTCCTTTATGCATTTCCACCCCTTGTATATATTCTGCTACCTGTTTCTTATCCAAGGATTGGTTTCCTTTAGAGATGCCTGAAAAACAAAACGGTAATGTTTTTCACTTGACTTCTGAGAGTACAATGTCTTAGCAGTGTTCATGTTTCAGGCATTTGACAATATATACAGTGTCACTTGTTTCTTCAAAGGAATGTTATTATACAAGTTCTTCTTAATTCATTCTTTAAACATCTTCATGTTATTTTTATTAGGCATTTTTGCAAAATAAGCATATTGCTATGTATAGGTACATACAAAATTTGCAAAATCTCCCTATCTCATATACATAAATAATAATATCCCTTTAGAAATGTCACAGTTATTGGAGTTGTTAAAAGTGGTCAGACTCCTCTTTTCTTGATATTTCATTTATTTAGCTGGTCAATAAATTTTCAGAGGATGGCAGTGGTCAGTTACAGTATAGTAGCATACTCCCTTTTGCTATGATGCATTCTGGGAATAATTAACCAACAAACTATGTAATTTTGAAAAAATTAACCAACCCCTATATACAATAATATCCTCAAACAAAATGAAAAAGTGGGATCATAATAGTATATATCCCTTTGTTAAAATGAATAACCCATATTCATTGGTTTGTTATGTGAACTAAATTATTTCATATTAGCATATTACTATATATCTCCTTTTTATTGTTTGTTTTCTCATTTATTTACTTATTTTTTAAATTGAAATATAGTTGATGTAGAATTATTATGTTAGTTTTAGGTGTACAACATAATGATTTGCCATTTAAATACATTACAAAATTATAACCATAATAAGTCTAGTAACCACCTTGTCCCCATACAAAGTTATTACAACATTATTGACTATATTCCTTAATGCTGTATGTTACATCTCTGTGACTTATTTATAACTGAAATTTGTGCATCTTAATCCTCTTCACCCATTTCACCCAACCCCCACACTCTTTTCTCCTTTGGTAACCACCAATTTTTTTCTCTGTATCTATGAGTCTGTTTTCATTTTGTGCTGTTTGCTTAAATGTTTTGTTTTTTAGATTCCACAGATAAGTGAGATAGTATGGTACTTGTCTTTTTCTGGCATCATGTGACTGCTCTGGGCTAATTAGCTGCAAGGGCAGGCTCTCCATGCAGATGGCTATGCAACCCAGCAGCATGCAGCTGCTATAGGCCCACTAGTGGATGGAGGAAGCACCCCCTCCGCTAACAGGTCAGAGGGAGGATTCCAAAATGGTATTTTCCAGTACTGGTGTCAACATGGTAGAATGAGATCCCCAAAATGGCTTCTGTCTCCAGGGGAAGGAGGTCCCAGCTGTCCCTGCCTCAACAGGAGGCCCTCCAAAATCAGCAAGTGCGTCTGACCCAGGCTCCTTTCAAACCACTGTGTCTGCGCTGGGACCTGGAGTATGGGAAATTTTGCACACATCCTTTAACAGTGGAGTCTCTGTTTCCTAGTCTTCCAGCTCTCTCAAATATAAGCTCCACTGGTTTTCAAAGCCAGATATTCTGAAGTCTCCTCTTCCTGGTGCAGAACCCCCAGGTTGAGAAGCCCAATTTGGGGAGCTCAAACACCTTGCTCTGTGGGGAGGACCTCTGTGGTTATGGGTCACCAACCTAGAGGTGTGGTTCCTGACTAGATCGCATCTCCGCCCCCTGCCCTTCTCCTTGTAGCTCCTGCTTTATGTCTTCAGTTGTGAAAAAATAATGCTCTGCTAGTCTTCAGGTTGTTCTCGTAGACAGTTGCTCTGTAAGTAGTTGTAATTTTAATGTGCTCATGGGAGGAAGTGTGTTCAGGAGCTTCCTGCTCTGCTATCTTGATCTCACTGCTCCTCCCTGTTTGTAATTAAATAATTTTTAGGAGCTGTAAAATTATGAGTTACATGATTTTTCAGAACTTTTTCTGCAATGTTCTACCCTCAGAACATGACATGTTGGGCTTTCTCACTTTTTCTTGTCAAATATTAGCTCCAGAGAGATCTCTTTTAACCAACCTACGTAACTTAGCCTTAACTAGCTTTATGTTTGTGTGTATGCATGTATGTGTGTGTATGTGTATGTATATGTGTGTGTGTGTGTGTGTGTGTGAACACATGATATCAATTCTTTTGGCTATATACCTAGGAGTAAAATTCCTGGGCCATATGATAACTCTGGTTCACAATATGAGGAACTGTCACACTATTTTTCAAAGAAACTGAAAATTTCATATTCCCATAAACAATGAAAGAGAGTTCCAAATTCACCACATTCTCATCAACACTTGTTACTATCTATATTTTAATTAAATCAATACTAATTGATGTAAGAAGTATTTCATTGTGGCTTTCATTTGCATTTTAAAGCAAATAATTGAATATTGAACATCCAGTTGAACATATTTTCTTTCTTGTGCTCTGGGTCATTAGTATAACTACTTCAGAGAAATGTGTATTCAAATCCTTCGTCCACTTTTCAATTGGGTTACTTGTCTTTCTATTATTGAGTTGCTAGAGCTCTTTATCTATATTGAATATCTTCATACTATTTATGCTCTGCAAATTTTTCCCATCTGTTGACTGTGTTTTCACTCTCTTAATATCATTTGCAGCATAAAAGTTTTTAATTTTTATGCAGTGCAATTTATCTATTTCCTTCCTTTCTTCCTCTCCTTCTTCCTTCCTTCCTTCCTTCCCTTCTTTCTCACTTGTGCTTTTGCTGTCATATCTAAGAAACTATTGCCTAACCCAAAGTCACAAAGATTTACTCCTACAATTCTAAGAGTTTCACAGTTTTAGCTCTTAAATTTAGGCCTATAATCCATATCGAGCAAATGTTTGTAGCTGGTATAAAGAAAGAGTTCCAATTTCATTCTTTTTCACAGGGATATTTGGTTGTCCTAGCACCATTTGTTGAAAAATTTGTTGTTGCCCCATCAAACTGTCTCAGAAATCTTGTAAAAAATAACTGAACATAGAAATATGAGTTTATTTTTAGAATTTCACTTATACTCCATTGGTCTATATGTCCATCCTCATGCCACATCACACTTTCTTTATTACTGTAGCTGTGTAGTAAGTTTTAAAATTGGAGAACTTGAGACCTCCAAACTCGTTCTTGTTTTTTAAGGCTATTTTAGATATTCTGATCCCTTTCATTTCCATATAAATTTTAATATTTCCTTGTCAATTTCTGCAAAAAACAAGTTGGACTTCTGGTAGAAATTAAGTTGAATCTATAGATCAATGAACACACAAATATTTATTTATCTTATTAAACCCAAGATTTTGAGCAAAACAATCTTAGTCTTTATAATATAACAGTAATGTCAATATGAATCACAGAGATTTTTATAGCTTTGTTATATTTTGTTTCAGGTATAGTAACAGTATGAATATTCTACCAAAGGAATATATTTTAAGTTTGTACATATTAAATATATTTAAAATGAAAATAAAGAAGTAATTTATAAAAGTGAAAAACAGACAGTGAGGATTATTTTTTCTTTAAAAAAATCATCATTCAAGCTTGAGAAACATTATTTTGATGTGCTCATGGGAGGTTAAAGGTCACTTCTAATGGATAGAATTGAGAAAAAAAATCAATGGAAAAGAGAATATGTTATATGTTCAGAAAGAAATGGTCTGATATTTATGTGAAGCTTTGGAGAGTCTGTGTAGAATGGAGGATCTGTTCCCAGGCAAATTACAGTGATTAAAAAAAAAAAAGTGAAGCACAGATATATGGCAGGCTAGGAAGCCCTAAGTTCCTATTTTCCCATAGGAAGAAACATCAAAAAACAAACAAACAAACAAAAAAACAAACAACTAGAGTCTGTCTGAAACAACTTTGTTGGAGCTCTAGAAAACAATCAAGGGTTTATAGAAAGCACAAGAACACCTAATTAAGAAAAGGCCACCTTCAGAACGGTAGAAAAATTTTGTGACATTTTACTTAACTACTCTCCCACCAAACCAACCTCAGTAGCAGTCTTGGTCTTGGCCTTAAATGGTGGCAGCCTAGGGTTCCCCATTCCCTCCTTCCAAAAGAAGGGAATAGAGAAGACTTTATTTGCAAATTATTATGCACATCTCTTTCAACATGTCAGGGATACTTGAAGGATGGACTTGCTCACAAAATTCAAAAGCAGGTAGGAAAACTGGTTAAGGACTGCATGTAAATGCTATAAGGGGACTATAAACCCACTCCTGGGCAAGAGATTCCAGGTAGAGACATACAATAGACCATATGAGATCTGGAAAAGAAGCTTTGGTGAAACTTTTTGGAAGAGATGGAAATAACCCAAATGTACGTCAACAGATGAATGAATCAATAAAATGTATCATATATACAGTGACCCTTGAACAATGTGGGTTTGAACTGCACAGATCCACTTATATGTGAATATTTTTCAGTAGTACTTACTACAGTACTACATGGTCAGTGGTTGGTTGAATCTGAGGATGTGAAGGAACTGTGGATACTAAGCTCAGACTATAAGTTATACTTAGATTATCCCCTTCGTTTTTCAAGAGTTGACTGTACAATGAAATATTATTCAGACTTAGAAGGAAAGGAAATTCTGACATACGCTACAACATGGATGAACCTTGAAGACATCAAGCTAAGTGAAATCAGCCAGACACAAAAGGACAAATCTTATGTGATACTGCTTACATGAGGTAACTAAAGTGGTCAAATTCAGAGACAAAAAGTAGAATAAAGGTTTCCAGAGGCTAATGGTGAGTGGGGAATGGGGGAGTTACTGTTTAATGAGTAAAAACTTTCTATTTAGGATGATGAAAAGTTCTAGAAACAGATAGTCATGATAGTTGCACAACACTGTGAATGCACGTAATGCCACTGAACTGTACCCTTAAACATGGTTAAAATGATACATTTCAAATCATGTATATTTTATCACAAAATTTTAAAAGTCACCTAAGAAATACGGAGCATGATCTGGAAGTATGTACTCCATTTGACTGGAGCATGGAGGAGGGAACAGCAAACGGAAGAGGATAGGATGGAAAGATTCAATTCATGGTTTGAAAGTCTTGAATGCCAGACAGAGCAGCACATTGTTTATAGACAGTAGAATACCAGTGAACATTTATTTGCATTGAAAGGATATGATTTGGGTTGTGCGTTTAGAAGATTAATCTGACTGTATTGCAAAGGATGTCTTAACATCTTTACTTTAGTAATGAGGTATGCCACAGTAAATTATTTATTAGGTATCCATATGTTTATACAAGTACAATCAAAAGGAATGACATGCTTGTCATCTACATCTTTGGTAAGCATTTCTTTTTTTTTTTTTTTCATTTGACCATCTCAGGTTATAAGCATGTATTCACCAATATCCAAGTTTACAAGTATTTACTCATGATTCCTAGGAAAAGTCATTTAAGTAAATAAACAAATAAGAGATAGGTGGAGGGAGAGAGCAAAAGAGAGAAGGAAGGAAGGAAGGACAACCAATGATACAAAATTTTCACCAAAAAAAAAAAAAATAGCTGTATATATTTTGACTCTCTGCAATCTAAAATATAAAGTGCTATACAAAAAGATATTTTAAAAAGTAAAATAAAGGTTCAGTCTTGTCCTATAACACCAGCTCCTATAACCTTACTGATTTGCTTCAACTCTGGCAAATGTATTGCTGTTTGTCTTTCACATTTGCCTGAAGTGTCCCCTTAGGTGACTATGAATTCACAAAATGTGGTGAAAAGTCTGTTGCTCTCTATCTCTTCCTTTTACAACACAAAGTATCATTAAATGTAAACCATTACTGTGCTACAAATTGCAATCTTTTAATACTATTAAAGATGCAATTTTCAGGTATTTATCAGTTCTGCAGCAGTAAACCAAGACTAGAATATCACAGTTATTTCTGTAAAATATTAATGTTGCATCTTATGGGGAGAAAAGAATGCCAAGGAAAGATTTTGAAAGGCTATTTTATCCTGTTTCTATGAGTTTTATTATTTTTATAATTACACCAAACTAGTAAAAACAATTTACAAATTAGCAAGGGTTGATCATGATCTTCACAGTAAAACAGCAGTTTTATACAATCAAATTTAATGAAAAGAATTAAGAAGAAAGCAGCAGCATGCATAATAGCTCGTAAATGAGAAAAGTGTTCACCTAGAAGAAAGAAAAGCTGCATGTTAGAGCAATTTGGTGCCAAAACATAAACATTACTCCCTTTTTCTTCAGCATATAGAAATATGAGGAGGTTTACTATTCTTTCTCATTAGGAAAGAAAAAGAGTAGACAAAGAACTTAATTTCTCAAATTTTCTATAATAGCTCATTTCAAAGAGTAATTTCAGAAAATAAATAAAAACAGAGAAAGTTCAAAATAAATATGAATTTGCCATCTAAATTTTGAACATGTTAATGATCAGCATGAACTATATATATTTACTTCTTGGATAAAGCCACTGGTTAACATGCACATTTTAAATCTGATAAAAAGGACTAATTTTTCCAAGATGGTTTATACTATAATAGACAATATGACAATAAAGTGTGTTTATAAATACAGGCTTAGATTCTTTTAGTCACAGAGAAGCATGTGATTTGAGTCTGGATCATTCAGTGGTTGGTTGAACTGGTAGGTCTGGACATGCATAACTTCACATGGGCCCCTTCAATCAATATCAAGTTTTTCAAAGAAACAATGGAACAATGAGGAATTAAGATCAGCAAAATACTCATGTGTTGCCTCAAGAAATATGAATTAATATGACACAAAAAGAGAGTTTAAGGAAAGATTCAATTGACTATGTATTGATAAATCATCTATGCAATAGGAGCTATGTTTATGTCTAAGTATGTATACATATATTAGATTTTATCTTAATTTCAAGTTCACAGCTGGTAGGAGTAACAACATGTCATTGGAATGTATTGCAATATGTTGTGACATTGTGATAAGTGCAAAAACAGAAGTAGGTTTCCGAGGTACTGAGATAGTGTTGAAGAGAGAATGCTGATTTCTGGGACGAAGGTTAAACCAGGAGAAGATCAAGTGAATGAATGATTAAAAAAAAGTTTCTGCAAATCCCAAACTCAAACTACTGTATGTAAACAGATAAACAACAAGGTTCTACTGTATAGCACTGGGAACTATACTCAATGTTTTGTAATAATATGTAATAAAAAAGAATATGAAAAATAATATGTCTATATATATGTATGTGTAACTGACTATACTGTACACCAAAAACTAACACAACATTGTAAATCAACAATACTCCAATTAAAAAAAGTTTCTAAAAATGTAACTGTGTATGGGAAGGAAATATGGGCTAGTGAAGACAAAGAGTAAGTATTGTCAGCAAGCACTATGGATTGCCTAGAAAAATATAATACCACTGGCATTACTGTAGTGTAAAGTGAGGGGGAGAAAATGCTATGAGGAGGAAGAAATTGAATGGGGCCAGCATGTGAATTTATTTGTATGACATGTGAAATTCTGGGACTTTGTCTCACAGACAAAAGGGAAGCATCAGAGACTTGAACAGAGAAAATATATTATTAAAATTATGGTTCATAAAATTACTTTGGAGGTGAGGTAGGGAAGGGACTAAGGTGCTGAGACTAAAGCAAGAAGAGGAATAAGTGGCTACTGCAATATTCCAGTACACATATGGAGAAGGGCTCTATCAGGTAGTGCTACAGATAAACAGAGAAAAAGATGGACAATGGAAATAATTTGGAAGAAAACAGAGCAGGGATTAGTTTATACAGAAGTATACAAGAAAAGGAAATAAGTAAAGAATCAATTTCAGGTTTTAGAATTTGAAGTGTGGGAGTTGATGCTATCAATGAAATACAAGATGTAGCAACGGAATAGAAGAGGATAGTCCGGCGTGGGTAGGATTTAATAAGTTAATATTGGAGTATATTGAGTTTTAGGTTACCAGGGGTATCAAAATACCAATGTCCATGGTAAGTTAAGTAAGATGTCTGAGATCTTCAAGATCTTCAAATTAAACAACATGTTGATTTTAGGGTTAACCAGTCAATCACTGGATCATTAAATGTTTGTAGAGGTAAAAGTATAAAGCAAAGATAGTGGTACTTCTAGGGTAAAGAGAAGGGTGCAATGTCAGGGAGGGCACCAACAGGTGCTTCTGAGCCTCTGACATTGTTCTATTTCTTGGCTCACATTATAGATTACATAGGTGTTTTCTTTATAGATGTTTACTGCACTGTGTATTCATGTTTATGCATTTTTCAGTTTGTGCATTCTATCTGGCAAGAAGAAAAGTTTTAAGATGAAGTTAGAATTATATTATTTTCTAGTGACCAATGGGTTGGTTTCATCATGAGACATGTACATTTATATATTGATGTTCATTTGCAGGTACATGTTTTTATATGTAGTTTCCAATGGTATAAAACTGATTCTATTTTATTCGTTAGGAGTATAAACATTAATGGAATCTAGAAACTCTATGATGCATATAAAGAAAATATTTGAAGATAGATATTTTAGTAATGTATTAATTATAGGCTTAGTGTAGAAGCAATCCAATGAAAATATTATTTAATGCCCAGATAAGTAATGATGATGATGATAGACAGATAGATAGATAAATAAATAAAAAACAAACCTATGTTTACTGGTGATTTTTCCCAAATGTAGGTTGAAATCAATGAGGTCTCTAAAGTTTAAGTCCTAGTAATACTAACAAGCCAAACTCAGTGATCTTAGAAGCAGAATATAATTGAGGACAGGCTAATTACTAACAGATTGTTCTTACTGATGTGAAGGAAATCTAAATCTACGACAGAATTTCTGAGTTTATAAAAAAGTATAAAAGCATGTGTGATGTAAGTTATGACAGAAAGAAATGGTGAGGAATGTAAGTAGAAGGGAGGGTGTTATTCTGTCATACAATTTCTCCATTAAAAATTATTTGTATGATATAATTTTAAACCTAAGTACATAGTTTTTGCTTATCAGTATCAGTAGGTCTGGTGTGATGGGAAACAAGATCTGAGAAGGAGATTTTCGTGTAAGAAGTTAATTGGTGACTAGCCTAAAATCAAAACCTGTAAGGAAATACAGACAATAGAATCAGACAGAGAGAAATCTTGTGATTATTTTATGAAGGCACAACAAAGGTTCTACAGCAGGTGATCCCACAAGGATTCTGGAGCCAGGATGGTCCTTTAGAGTTGTCCCTTGAGACAAATGAAACAGGGAAAACCAATATACCCAGCGTTGAATAGTCACTAAAGAGGCTGCTCATGGGGGAGGATTTGACATTGAGTGAGATGGTTCTCTTAGCCTGAGGAATTTAGTGCTAAGCCATCAATAGCCAAACTTCCCAGAAACTGAGGGAATATGCCTTAGATCTGAAAGGGGTCTTCAGGCGCCCACTATAATCAATGAAACCTGATTTCAGATTTAAAAATAAACACTTAAGTAAATAAAGAAGACCAATGCATGACATGTTAGATATATTCTTAAGGTTAACATGGTGATATTTACTTTCAATATCTCAGGAGTTGCTTTGCTAATGTCCTGAATGATAAAGGTCTTTTAATTGTTTTGTATGGTTTCAGTATTATCAGTTTGCTACTATTTTCCAGTTATATTTGTAAGGCCCAATATCTTTCTTTTTCTTATTACAGTTGCATAAATACCATCAAATTGATGAAACAGCTAAGTGCAAAAATAAGGGTGAGTCTTTTGTCCTCTGTAATAACCTCCCTTATGCTAGATTTCTGATTTATTGGCCTTTATTGACAGAAGAAAACACATTTTGTGAGCATGTCAGCCAAAGATAGCATTTACAGCTTCTAAATAATTAGGTATTGATTAATTTCACCAGAAATATATAGGCAATTTTTTTCAAGCTTTCCCATTCTTAAAGATCATATAATTTCAACTAGCAAAATCACAAAACAGAGCCTCATTCTTAATAACTACTCCTATTGCCTATCTTCCACAATTACACGTGTGAGCTGCAGTTGCCCCAATGAGCACATGGATTATGTTCCAGTTTTGTTAAGCTTCCTAGATCTTCATTCTTATATAGGTAAGAGTTAGAAGAAAGGAGTTGCAGCTTCTTCTTCCAAACTTTATATAGTTGCAAAAGAATATATGCATTGAGAAATGTCTAATATCCAAGAAAGATGTGACAAGCTACACACCACTAGGAAAAAATAACAGCAGACCCCAAATACTACCACTCTCAGATGGGAGAGGTAGATATTTTTTAGCAGATACTCATAAGGTCCGTGCCATCATCTGGAGTTGATGGTCACACTCCTGCTTGAGTAATATCCTTTCCATCACTATGGTGGATATTAGGGAGGAAATTATGCTTTATTTTCTATATTTTGGATATTAAGAACCATCAATAGTAGCATTTTGGTGATATATGGACAGATATATAGAGAGGAATAGATATAAATCTATAGATACGCAAGTAATGACCAGTGTAAGACATAGATATTATGATTTCTCTTGCTAGAAATCAATCAAAAATTTCTAGACATCACATAATGTTTGGCATGCTAGTGGTTAAAATGTTGGCTGACCTTCAAAGATTTCTGTGCTCTTAAAATATTAGCATTGAGCTGCTTTCGTTCCACTGCAAAACAAAACAAAAGAAAATACTTCCCTGAATTTGCCTAAGCAGTAATCATTAAAAAAGGTGATTCTAATCTCCCAACTCAAGATGTTTATCTTGTTGTCCTTGTTGTTTAATAATCCTGTTAGCAATAAGTCCAGCAGTTTTGAAAGTTAATAATCACTCTGTCCCCTCTTCTAATTCTTAAAGTGGCCAGTGGGACATATCTTCCCATCTGCTTCTCTATGTTAATATAAAAATTACAGATATTTCTCTCTCTATATATATAGATATAGTGTATAAGATTAGATAGAGATGCTTATACATACATATGCATGCATTGTTCTTTCTTAAGAAAAGCATAATCATATGTTTATACACATAATCATATTAGACTGCAACTTACTTTAAGACATAGAGCTCTGGGGAGAAAAAAAAAAAAGACATAGAGCTCTGGCAAGCATTAGGCAGGTAGATATAAAGCATTAACACATACCCCAAAGCACTCAATTTAACAGGGCAGGGAAATCTATAAGCAAATTCTTGTACATCATAAAAAAGCGTATCTAAAAGTTGGTCAGTATTACCCAGAATATAATTTGGTGAGGAAAAATAATTTCACTACTAAGACCAGGAATACTATCATCAGAGTTAAATTAAAATTTATAATAGATGCCATCTAGTCATTTTGTTACCATCAGAGTTAAATTAAAATTTATGATAAATGCTATTTAGTCATTTTTTTATGTAACTGATAAGGTCTGAAAAATGAGGCAAACCTACCCACGAACATTTGCTGGCACTAAAGGCAGGATGGTTCTGAATGTCTATCAATTTTTCCTTTTTCCTCCAAAGTAAATGAATTAATAAAAACTTTTTTTAAACATGCCTTCAGCCTTCTGCTTATTAATGTACTACTTTCAACAAGGCTATACAAAGTTCAGTTAGGTTTCTGTACTTTGGTATGGTGTACTAAATTTTCAAAACAAACTAGTTTCTTTTAATGTATAATTGATTGTGAGGATCAAATGTTGAGAGTTCACCATTCATTCAAATGGCACAAATACTCAGAGTGCCTCTCATACCATGCACTTATCTGGGCCTCATGATTCAGTGAACAAGTCTAGTGGAAAACAGAGACAATAAATAAGATATTCAAATAAAATTTTTGTATATTATACGGTGATAAGTGATGAGAAGTAAAATATAAGAAGGGAATTGGGAAAGGGAGTTTGTGAGGTGATGCAATTTTAGATAGGAAAGCCAGGGAAATGACTTTCTGAGAAATTGGAGCAGAAGGAATTAGCAGTACAGATATCTTGGAAGAGATGGAGCTTGGGAGTGAGGAGTTCCAGCTGAGGGAAACAAGTCCAAATGCTCAGGGCTATGAGCACTGGCTAGTGATTTCCAGAAGCAGCTCTGATAACACAGACTAGAAGCTGTTCAGAACAAAAGGCCACCTTCTTCCCTTTTCCCATGTAACTATGGGGAGTGATGGTACTGTACTGAGAAGGATGCGAAACTGGAGAAAGGGAACTTGGGAAGTTATTGTTTTGATGTGTCTGAGTCAGGTTTGATTCCCATGGCACAAAACTGTACTGAACAGTGTATTGTCTTATTTTATATTACACCAGAACTTTAAAGTATATGGCTTCTGGAAGTGGAGGGATGCAAAAAAGGCCTGGTGAAACTTAACTCCATTCTACACTACAAGAGTAATTTCTAACATCAAAGTACTTGAACCCATCAAAGTACCAATGTTTTCTACTTGTTTATGCACAGCAGAACTTCTACATGTATGTTACTCATTCGCACATAGGTGCATCCTTGACTGATGAATTAAACTAAAAGAAATTACTGAATTGGACAACCGTTCTTTCCTTTATAATGATCCAATGGCCAATATCAAAACTGCTCATCAGACAGAGTGTGAAAAAGGGCATCAGCACTGGTGCTTGCCCCTACGGTGACTGAGTGTGATTCTAGAAAGGTAACTCCTCAGGATGACACAACCTCTTCATACTAACAACCTCCCCAGACTGACAGAGCCAAGGTCCATGACGTCGTGAATGAAACACAGGTATGATTTCAATCCCCTGGTTAAGCATCTTTGTGCACAGTACAGCCTGCCCCAGTGTGCACATCAGCACTGATGAGACTGATTCCCTGGGAGGGGTCATCAGGACAGCACACCTGGCGTATTATTTGCCTTCCATATTTCCAAATGGGTCAGTCACTAAGAGGCGCTTATCTGTTCTCCTATTGAAGTTAATATAGTCAGAAACTGTCTCAGGTTGTTCCCTTCCTTCCTCATTTTTTTTTTTTTTTTTGGATAGGAGCCTCTGGTTATTCTATTTGCCTTTATCTCTGATTAATATTTTCACATATGTTTCACATATATTAAAATGATGTTTTATTTGTATTAATAAATTTCCATTTCTTTATTATCTAATGTTTTAAGAAATCTATATATAGGTGTGAATGTTTAAATTCAGTATTATTCAGTGTATGTAAAAATAATGAGATGCTAAGGCTCAGTCAGAATTAAATATGCTTGATACAGAATGCACTACATGATGTTGGTACAATAAAGTTAAGGTACGGTTCAGGAATCATTTTATATTTTGTATTACCTAAACATTTTCAGAACCAAAACCTGGAGTATGCTTCATATTTTCCCTTCATTAAGTTTGCCACTGCCTTTGAAAATTCACCTTATATTTCATAGTTACGAATTAAACAAGGGAACATTTCAACTTCTTTTGAAACATTTATTATGAGTTTGGAAATGCCTCTCTCTGATATTCTGTTGCATTCTTCGAGGTTGATAGAAATTTAATAAGGTACAAACGTGGAAAATAAGTGAAAATAATTAGTTACAGATATATTATAAGGTATTTGTTCATACACACTGAAGGTGACATTGAACATACGACCCCTGACACTGGATGATACTCTTTTCAATGTTCAAAGTGCTGTGTATTCAGTCAAACAATGTGAAATGACACTTTCCTAATGTAGTTCTATTTATGTTCTTTCCTAGTTAAATTGTTATAAATTTAGGGGCTCTAGATGTATTTGTAGCAATTGCCAGCAACTGAGTGATTTCTATGACTAAGTTCTTTAAAACATATAGATAATATTTGATTTAAGAGTGAATTTATTGAATTTATTTATCTAGTTTTATTGCTTTCTTGAGATTAACTTCAGTCCAGAGATAATTACATTAACATTCTCACTAATTTTTAAATTTCCTTTGTTGTCTGTGATTAACTGCTTTAATTGAAATTTCACAAATAATTACCAATATGTGAATATTCTCTATTGTACTGTACACTATATATGTATTTTTAAAAGATTATATTTCCTTCATGAATCACTAGTATTTCATAATATTGTGTTAGCATGGAATCATTTAAAACTCAACAAGGAGGGATTGTAAACAAAGAATAAGAACATGGCAAAGCTCAAGAGCTAAACTCAGAAAAAGGGCAAGAACACAGATGGGTTAGGTAGCAAACCACCACAAAATATATATCACTGCAACCACTGAACACCTCCAGAGCCGTCAGACAGACAACCACACTAGATGGTCACCAGCACTACCATATCATTACCCTCCCTTTGTCTGCATTGCTATAACAATGCAACATTACTTGCTCAAGAGCAAACATCTCAGGTGTGAACATGTGATTGCCTGAACATAGATGGGCAAAGTGATTTTGTTTCGATATATGGCTTGTGGTAAAAGAAGAGACCTTTTCCCTTTTGTTTCCATATGTTGGGAATAAATAACAACTTCTTCCTCAGCCTGATTTCATAACCAATACAAAAATAGACAAAGTTTTCAAACAGATGGAGATTTAATACCAGTAATCATGGTTTGATTGTGTGGCAACTATAATGAAAAAGAATATGAAAATGAATATATGCATGTATATGTGAGACTGAAACACTATGCTGTACATCAGAAACTGACACAAATTGACACAACATTGAAAACTGAGTATACTTCAATGTTTTTTTTTTTAAAAAGGGATTTTTAAATGTTTCACTCTAGAATCAGACATATTTGCCCACCTATGAAAGGTAAGAGCCACCTGTTCCCACACGGCAGAGAGTGGGAAAAAATATGTGTCCTCTTTGCAAGTAAAAAATTCTTAAGGTGAGATTGAGGAAAGGGCAGAATCGGGTATTATGCTTAGTAAAATACTTATCATTTACTTTAGACCTCTTAAGTCTTTTCTCAGTTAAAAGTTTTGATTGTAACTTAATTAAACATCCAATTAGGTAGAATCTACCTAATTATTTAGCCATTTTTTCATAACTTCTTCTAAACTTTTCCACTTATATCTGGCATTATATTACTATTAAAGAATGTCCCCACATACATACATGATCTTGCTGAATTCAGATCTTAAAAGGATTCTTTTGTTAAATCATTTAGCTGAATTTTTCACTTTTCTTATACGTTTGCTTTATGTATTTATTTAACAAACCTTATATAGTGCTTACTATGTGTTAGACATAATATGTAAACACACTTCAGCATTAACTCATTTCTTCCTCAAAACAACCCTATTAGGTAATTATATTATTATTTTCATTTTCAGTTTAGGAACTTGAAGTACAAAGGATTAAGTAATATGGGCTCAAGGGCAGAATTCAAAAGGGTGATCTAGGTCTGGAGGCCAAACTCCTGAATACTCTGCTATGCTGCCTAAAATTTGATAGATTTTAATAAAGAAGGTAAGTGTATTATCTGCATTTAACACCTTTCAATTCATAGCCAAAGTGATGTTCTGTTTCAGAAAGAATTTTAAATTTCCTAAATAAAATGCACCTAGAGTCTCAAAGAATCATTTTTCTTTTCTTTAGTGTAGTGAGTTAGCTACAAATTTGGATTTAAATTCATTTGGCTGCCAGACTAACACTGACTCTTATCTGGGCATTTCTCATTCTTATTCTTCTTGCCCCTTGGCCATGGCTAATCGATCCAAGTAGAGAAAACTGACCAAACCTGGATCAATGGGATTATCTACTTTGGGAATTTGAAAATTGAAAAGGAGATGCACAGAGAGAGAAGTGCATTTGTTGGAGGTGAATTATTTCACAAGAGGAACACAGACAGAATGTTCATTAGCTCCCCTGAGTTTCCCTGAATACTCTTTCCTTAATCTTATTTCATTCCACATAAGAATGAGGGCTATTACAATAAGTTAAAAATGCTCTAAATCTCAATTACTACCAAAGTAGAAAATAAAATGCATTACTTTCTTAGAGAAACTACAGAGATTAATGCTAGCATCAATCGCTTAACATATGCAAGTATGGTATCTTTCATTACGTTCAATTTTCCATCTTAACAAACAACAAAGACTTCCACGTATTTGAAATGCTTGCCTAAATGTAATCAAGTGAAGAATCTGAAAGGGACTTTTGTTCCAGTTATAGTCTCCTTGCTGAAGTCCTAATATCTGCAATGTACTTTATCTTCCAAAAGCATTTTTCTACCATCTGACACATACGGACTACCAGAAGCAGTTACTTTTGCCTGGTGGAAACACCAATACCCTTGCCAATCCGTTTTGAGGATAGCTCACTCTCTGTCCCCATGCCACATGGGCCCTGATAACCTCACTGTTAAAAAGGACATCATAGTTGTCTCCCAGATTGATGTCAGTTTTAGTTCAGAACACCTGGAAGGAAAGCAGTAGTAATTACCTTTGCATGTCTTAATAAGAGAGATGTGTGACAGAGGATGGGATAAAATAAAATTCACTGCGTTATATAACATTCTAAGAGCCCAAATATGACCTGACAATAACAGACATTTTGCCACACATATACCATACAATTAAGAAGGAAAACTATCAGACGGGCCACTTTGAATTGGGAAGGCACACTTTCTGTACTTGAATCTGTTGATCTGTTCTATTGACCAAGCAACTGCATAGCTGCAGTATTTTAGTGAGACGTAGAATAAGAGAACCTCCAGCTAGTTCAGTTCATGGCACAAGTGCCTCTGACAACAGCCATTATGAGCAGCAGAAGCCAATGAAATTCGAAGTTTCTGCAGCAGAAATTGAGTCCTATATGGAGGCAAATTTCAGTAGGATAAGAGGGGTCTAGATTTTTGACGTAGAGTTAGCAGATATCTCAGCCCAGCCGGTAACTGTTCTCCCCTTGAGAAATGGGTATCAGTTAGCTACCAGGCTCCAGTGGAGATAAAATGAAAAATGTCGAGCTACCAAGTGACCATGCAACCTGTTTCACCTCCATAATTAGTCCATCTCATCCATTTAAATCACATCATTGTATTTTCTCAATGGCCCAAACTCTAGTGTTAGCATTGAATTTTGCTCTCAGCCTGATCGTCTCGAAGGCACAGATGTGCTGCATGGACAATTCGCTCACGGTAGCAATGTGCTTGTTCCTGCTGATCTGACTTCAACTCATAACTATGGGCTCAAAGTGAATTCCCTATGATCACTTGACAGAAGACGATCTGTTTAACAAGTGCTGTATCTTTACCACTTAAACAGTACCTGATCCACAGTGAATTCTCAATATATATTTGTTGAAGTAATCAATATGCTAATTAACTTCAATTTAATAACTTAAATAGTCCCTTAAGTCACTCTGTCTCCTAAGGTAAATTTTCCAGGGCTTTTGTTCCCTTTCCTTGACACTCTTTATAATGAATTCTGGTCCTTTCTCTTCTATCTATACCCTCGTCTCCTTCCCACAATCCCCTGGCCCAGAAATAGTAGGCTTGGGGCTTTTGACTTTTCTTCTGATTCCAGGGTTATGACTAAATCATGTGTACAGAAGCATAAGGAAAGGAAAACAAACTCACATTTAAGGAAATAAAAATTGGAGATATAGAAGGAAGGAAAGGGGCTGTCCACAATATCCTTTTATTCTCTGAGTTTGAGAAACTACATATAGTAGTTGAGAGTGCATTCATTCTTAGATCATTATAAGATAGTAAAAACAAATAAAGAGGTTCTGTAGATAGTATATTCGGGTAAGTATCACTGAATCATTGACAGTATGAGGTGAACTTCACTGGCCTTGTTCAATCAGAATTAAGAGCGATGCCACAGTGGATAAAGCTGAGGGCACAGGAGTATCATTAGGATAAGTTTTACTGCTATTTTACCAGTCATCCAATCATGAAATCTCTACTCACTATTTTTAAACTATTTACAAATGTCAATCTTGCTGTCTAGGGAATGGCTGGTTATGAAGTATTCACTGTAACTGTCACATTTAACTGCCAATGACACTAAAATGAAAGCCTGCTCTTAATTACTGTCTTTTCTCATTTCTCATTTGCCATGCTTCTGTCCAGGAAGGTAAATTACAGAGTCTCCAATATCAAAAGAGTACATGAAACGTAAGGTGATTATTGAGAATTCAGAGAAATACCTGAATATTCGGAAGTCAGTAATATGGGTTAGGGTTAGAAAACTGGGGAGTGGATTTAGTGAGATCACACTGGTAAGGACTGATTGTTAATTTGACACAAATAACATCAGATAACGTCTATTGACATTCAAAGAAAAACAACTGAAAAAGAAAATAAATCGTAAAAGAAATTCAAATTCCTGAGGAAAAAACATTTATCAAATAATTTATTTAAGTAGAAGGGATCTAAAGTAGGTCAAAATTTATTTCTGGATGCCTACAAACATTAAACTTTAGTAAACAGTATGAAAAACAGCAAAATCACTAAACTGTATAAAATGATTTCCATAAAATCAAAAGAATAGATACATGGGAGAGAAGTAAATAACATCCAGTCCCCCAAAATTATTTCTTCAACCATTATACCAGTAATATGTGTTAGTTACACGGTCTATCCTCTGTGGGGAGCTCAAGAGTAATTTATTTTGTTCAAACTCACATTTTATAGGATTCACAAACTGCAGAAATGCTGATGTAGGTCATTGCCAAGTATATAAGCAGGTTTCCATGCTAGAAGAGGTAGCTTTTAGTTTAAGGAGATTATAAGTAGAACAGCTCAATTATCTTGGCTCACTTGGAACTTTCTTCCACATAGCACACATTGTTCTTTAGTCCTTTCATGCAGATCTACCTTTGGGCAGGCCTGGAGGCTTTCCCTTAAGGAGACCCCTTCCCTCGCAGCCTTGCACAGATGAATAAGATTAGAAAATGCTCTGAATAAAACAAGAAATATAATGCCCAATTCTCCTTAAAGAAACTTTGCCCCATGCCATGGTGGGATAGGAACATATTTCAACCTTTTTATTCTTAATACTAGTAGAGTTAGTGAGATTCTGAGAACTAAAATTAGCATATAAACATATAATAAAGAAGCCAAAATAGTTATTTGACCTTGTTTTTCCCTTACGCAAAAAGGGCCATAAAATTACTTTTGAGATGAAAAGATGAATTGATCCAGTCCTCTTTGCAGGGAGAAGAAAACAGAGTGATTTAGAACTAGAGACTATCTAGTACTGAAGAATTTATCCCCTGTGATCCAATCATAATAAAGTCAACACATCAAAATTTGATGATTCGGAATTTTTGCCAAAAGAACTAATTAACCACTCTTAGTTTCTAAAAAGTAGGTTTTTGACAAATAATAAATGAGATATAATAGCTTAAATAAAATTAGTAATAGAATATATGAGAAGTTCAAGTGATTTAGCAAAATAAAAATATGGCTAACATTTAACATTTTTGCTTGCTTAGAATTTTATAATTTTGAACATCTAATTTTAGTTATAACATGGATAAAGGGAAGGACAGGATCCACTGTATTAGGTGATAACAGCATTAGGTTCTAAACATGAGCAAAGTTTAGGCTATGTGTAACCTCTATCAGAATTCTAATTTTTAATTTGTCTTAACTTGTGGAAACATGGTACCTAATTTATTGGGCACACTCTCCTGGGCTTAACTGCTTGATGAGAGGTTATATTTTAAAGTGAAAATAGTGAGGATTTAGAACTCAAGAAAATCTAGGTTTGAACTTCAGGTCTAGTGCTTATGTTATGTGTAATTTTTGGTTTTCTCTTTGCCTCAGCAAAATAGGATCAATAATACCTCTTTTAATAGATCAGAAATATTGTATGTACAGTTCTGGACTCAAAATAATCACTCAGTAAATAGTAACTCTAACTGTTATTATCAGTCTTGCTCTAAATTTGTTAGCTCCTTTTTTAGGAACTACATCTTTGCTTCGATTTACAGTGTTCAACTTCAGCCTTGTGCTTCAGTTCCCCAATAATGGGGCCTTAGACTTATATACTAATTTATTAGTAGGGTTTGTGCCATATATCCTTCCACCTACTTCTGTCAGGGTTTTCAACAATCACCAGATAACACTGAGGCTTTCCACAAGAGAGAGCAGATTTTTGTTCATGAATTTAAATCTCCCAGTTGCCTTCCCCCCTGCACCTGTTGCCAAGGATTTCAATTCCCATCTTCAGACTTTCTAGATCTTTACCAGTTGTCTAATAAATGAACATTAGTCTTGACAACCCTATCTCTTGAACCTACACTTCATGAAGCTTTGGTTCTATTTGGAACTTTTCATCATAGTTCTTATTCTCTTTCATTTTCTTCCTTCTAGGAACTTGTATCTATACTATGAGTCTCTTTTCCTACCCTCAGAATGACCATGGCTTCTGCTCACCACTGTAGTTAAAAAATTTCAGTCTATGCATTAACTGCCTGTACCATTTACAGTATTTACTCCAGTCTTTCTTACTCTACTTCCCCATCTATTGACTAAAGCTCAGTTCTGATGAAAATGAAGTCCAATGAATGAGAAGCAACAAACCATCAGAAGCAAGAAATAAACTTTTGCAATCAATCAATCAATCAATAGAAAAGGGAAAAGAAAAAAAGAAAGAAATCATGAAGTAAAAAAAAAAAATAACAACTCTACTTTTTAAAAAAGTAAATCCCTTAAATATGTCTTCAGAAGTAGGGAATTACTAAGAAATGTACTATGTAGATGGTTAAGGAGTTTGACTTGCATGTGATCTCATTAACAGTTAATGTTACACTAAAAGGAAGAACATGAGCTTCATTTTGAACACATGAAACTTGAACTTACAGTAAGGCCTTCTAGTGAGATGTAGCTCTCTCTCTAGACGGACGATAGAGACCTGGAGCACGCAGTTGAGATCTAGCAGCACAAAAATCAACAGGTGAAATAAGTCAATATAAAGTCATAAAAATAAATGAGTTTAGAGAATCTGGGACCTAGCATATTTTTAGGGGCTGACAGAAGGATGAATATTACACAGTAGTGAAGTCTTAGGAAAATGTACGTATTGGCCAGAAACCATTGTAAGATAATAGTCCCCTTTTATTGAGACTTCATTAGCACACATACACAATTTTTAGTAATGAAAGCTAGTAATTAAACATATAGTAAAAGGAGTTATGGAAGAAAGAATGCAATGAAGCAAAATTTACTATTTTTGTGTTACTCTTTAAAGAAGATTTGTTTGTACTTTAACAGGGAATAGTCAATCTTGTTATTCGGTTGTATAAGTGAAATATAGCTTCAATCTATTTCCTTAATATTGATTTGTAGAGAATATATTTTCCCTTGCCCTTTATATTTTTTAAAAATAGGATTTGGAATATAAAAACCAATAATGTTGTTACTTGTTATAACAATTGCATGAGAAAATTAATTCAAGATTAATAGTGGTATTCAAAGGAGGATGAGGTTGTATAAAAATAATTGTTTATTGATTTATTTTGATTTAACTACATAAAATAGCCACCTTAAATCTTTAGTTCAAATGAATACATTAGTTTTTGGGTTTTTTTCCTGGAGTATGTGGGGTTTTTTTAAAATATATTTTGAGTTAAAAGGAAAGAAACTAAAAGAGAGACAGAGAAATAACGGTATTTTCTTCCACTTTAAAATATTTTATAATTTGATTGATTTTCAATGTCATTTGTCACACTATTCTATTTTCTAATAATATAAAAAGACTACTTTTGGTTAATTCCTAAATTTCTACTATACCTAAAGCTCTGTATTTGTAAGGCAGTCTTAACTTCTAGTTTGAGCATTGACACTCATATAAGTTTACTTTAATTGGCTTATTGTTGTTGTTGTTTGGCCAAAGACAAAAACAAATCTTTTGTCAATTATAATTCTTCTTTAGTGAAATATCAAAAATGTCACATTTTCTACCTTTACATTCTCCAACCAGCCTCAAAATAAGGACATAAAATCTTACTCCATTCTTCTTGCAAAAGTTGCATAAGCAGTATCAACAACTTGGGAGTTTATCAATAAGCATTACTACTTAGAAAGCCTCACTCGAAAAGCTCAGTGTGTCATATACATGTCAGAATTCTCAGTTTAAGAGGCTATTGACTGACCCATTATTTTTTCTTACTAGGCTTGCTTTCTGTTAAGAAAATCATCAGTTTTAATAATAAATTCATCTTAAATTTTATTTTATATGACACTCTCAGTGTTATTGCAATAAAAACAGCAAAATCACAAATAACTCATATTTGAATAATGACTAACATGTGTGATAGCTTATTATGTGCCAGGAACATGTGTTTTACATGTATAACTAACCTAATCCTAACAACCCGCTTATGAAATATTATTATAATTTTTCTCATTTTTAAAAATAAAAAAGCTGGAGTACTGACAAGTTAAATAACTCTCCCCAAGTCAGAGACTTAGTAAGTAGAAAAGCAAGAATTCAAATTAGGAAATCTGACTGCCAAACAAGTGCTCTCTTTCACTCTCTTTAATCCTTGATCATAACTAATATTCAGCCAAACTCTCTGAGGAGATTATTTAGAGCAAGAAGCCATCCATCCATCTCACCTGTCACACCAGTGCTTCAGATGGCTTTAAACAGTGCATACTGACCACAGTGGTGCTCAAGAGCCTCCTTGTTGACCATTTATTGTATCCAGATGGAGGTAACAGTACATTCTCTCTTTTACCTTAAAGCCACTTTTCTCATCCCTAATCTATTGGTTATATTATTCCCCTATATGGGGACTAAGAATAGGGAAATGTACAACTCATTACTGATGTATTACTAAAAGAAAACAGATGAGAACAACAGGAGAGAATTTTGATTTGTAGGTTTGAATATCCTGATATGTATGTAGGTTTTTTGGTTTTTTGAGGGTTTTTTTTGTTTCATTCTGCTCATTTGGGGAACAAACTCAATTGCTTGAGCCCAGCGTATGGATAATATTTAGGCACGTAGTTGTTTCATTTGTCTCTAATACTTAGAAAAATAGGTATATTATCCTCATCACCACCTCTTTTCACCAATATCAATTAAAAGTATCCACAATGTAAAATTTACCATAATTCCTGCCTTTATTAGAAATGAAATAGAGGTCTAACATACTAAAGTGTAATAAACATAGTGTAAAAACCTGTAGTAACCTCAGAATCTGGAGATGCAGTTTTAAATTTTCATGCTTTTGTTGGCAGTGAGGAACTGGATGAAAAACAGTAAATAACAGAGAAACAGATTTCATAAGAACAAAGATAATTGTGGGTTGAATGTGTAAAATTATTATTTAAGGACTATTTAAATATATCTATTATATAATACAACTCTTGCAAGTTCACGTGTTAGCATATGCTTATATATTTCAACATGGTTTATTTTCACATTTTTTAATATCCACATTAATGCCATGGGAACCATAGAAAAATTTCTATTATTTTTACAATCAAGGCACATTGCTTGCCTCAAACAAGATAACAGAACAAATCACAGTTAATTATAAAATATGATTTTTACGTCATTTGACAGCAAAAATCTATAGTGTGAAATATCTACATACTTTCTATTCTAATATTCTATTGAATAAAGTATATTTATAAGTTCAAAATAACTGAATTTTTTAAGCTTTATCAACGGCAGATAAAATCAATGTGTTCATCTTTCAGGAATTCATACTTAGGTAGGTTTACGACAGGTGGATAATAGAAAAGTAGCACACATACTTGACTATTCATTTAAGACTAACTAAGTCCATTTGAAGCTTTCTAAGGTTGAGAGATCTTCACTGACTTGTAAGTATAGATTATCAAATATCATAGTAGAAGTAACAGACCATGAGCAGCGTCTGATTCTTTTCAAGTGCATATAATCATAATTATTTCTGAGTCTTGGGTCAAAGAGCTGTTCATCACTTTTCTGGCTTATTGAGGAATCTTTTAAAATAATAAGTAATACATCATTCTTGTTAGTAGTTATAAAGAAATCAAATGAAGTAAATTCTGCTAGTAATTTTTTGATAGTATATTATCTAGAGCATCTTGCCTTTCATTCTTGTCATTTTGTCTCTCAATGGAGATCTCATATTTCAGAAATCTAGGTCACTCACTCAACTTCTTTTATTGTGTACTATAATAATATATTATACTGTATTTTTCTCCTTTTAATTTACCATTATTACTGTTTTGTACAAAGTGTTAATGAGAGCATTAGTATAAAAGATAAAACTTCTTTTCTGTCAAAAAATAAATTCCTTTTACTATGATACACTATTATAAAAAGTAAAAACTAGCAGATAAGGGAAAAAACTTCCTTCAAGAAATTAAAAAGTAGAATCTAATCCTAAAAATACACAGGAAAGATATCCAGACTTTCAAGTAGACCAACCTCAACTTCTGAAAATACAATCATTTACTTTTATGAAATATTTATGTTTATAAATTCACTGATATGAAATAAAAACGGAGAGTTGAAATACACATGTTAAACACAAACTGTTTCATCTACGAAGACTTAAAGGAGATAAATATACTAATAAAGAGGAAGCCTTGCACAGGGCACAGTCACTACCAGTGGTAGTGAAAATTGGTATACCTTCACTGAGAAGCAATTCTGCAATTTATATCAAAGAGTTTTAAAACATGTCCATTACTCTTTTACATAATAATTCCACCTTGAAGACTTTTTTTTCCAATTGAACTACAGTCAGTTACAATGTGTCTATTTCTGGTGTATAGCACAGTGTCCCAGTCTTGCATATACATACATATATTTGTTTTCATATTCTTTTTCATTAAAGGTTATTACAAGATATTGAATAAAGTTTCCTGTGCCAAACAGAAGAAATTTTTTTCAACCTTGAAGACTCCTGATCAGTGAAATAATTTAAGGTATGGAAATAATAAAACAATAAAAAGTTCTAAATGTCCAATATCATGCTAGGGGAATATTAAGTTAAACTATGGTCAAAGAATGCAATTGAATATTATAAACAGCATGGCTTAAAAAAAATTAAGGACTGGAAAACACCTTGCCTATAACATTAGTTGAAAACATAGGCATAATGAAAAGTATATACAACAATATCAATTATGTAAAACAACTGGAAAAACTAAAGAAGAAATTAGTAACAGTGGTTGCCTTTGGTTACAAATAGTGAGTTTTTTCATTTTACATTTCCTATGATTTCTAAATATTACATATATCACATATTACTTTTACATTAAACAGTAAAAAATTATATCAAAACACGAGTGATGAGAGAAAAAATAGGTAAGCTGGACATCACCAAAAATAACAACTTTTGTGTGGAAAAAACACCAACAAGAACGTGAATAGAAAATCCACAGAATTGGAGAACACTTGAAAATCTTATATCTGATATGGGACTCACATCCTTAATATATGAAGAATTACAACTCCAAATAGTCAAAAAACCCAATAATCTTCACAGACTTTTCTCCAAAGAAGCTATATGATTAAGAACCACAGAAGATACTCAACATCATTAGTCATCAGGGAAATGTGATAAATACCAAATGAAATACCACTTCACACTCTAGGACAGCTATAATAAAAAAGGGAGTTATTAAGTGTTGGTAAGGACGTAGAGAAACCAGCACCCTCACACCTGTTCATAACGTAAAATCATACAGCTGCTTTGGAAAACCATCTGGCAGCTCCTTAAACAGTTAAATATAGTTATCATGACATGTACGTCTGTAAAACACTTGTACACAAATGTTTATAGAAGCATTATTCTTAACAGCATTCTTTAAAAAGTGGAAACAACCCTGAATCCAGCAACTGATAAATGGATAAATAAAATGTGGTATAGTCATACAGTGCAATACTATTCAGCAATAAAAAGAAACAAAGTAGTGATACATGCTATAATATGGTAAATCTTGAAAACAGGCTAAGTGAAAGAATCCAGTCACAGAGGAACACATACTGAATGGTTCTATTTCAACAGAGGACAGAAAAGTAAACAACTACTTATATTAGATATTGTGAAAACTATACACAAATTGGAGGGCATACCAAGAGCTAACTCTCCACTGATCAGTTTCATTAGGGAACCATTATCTTTCATAATCTATCTAAAGATAAGCTTAAGCCCATGGTCTAGAGTGGTATTGAGTAAAGTCAATCTCATTAAATATTTTTATTTCCCATATAGTCTAGAGAATATAATTTACCTAGAATTCACTTTGCTGATGTCAACCCAAATGCTATTGAAATAAAGGCATGCTTTTTTTTGGTAAGAAAAAATCATTTAGATAAAATTAAATTAATTTTAATTCTTTCATAATCGAATATATTCTCAGTTTTATTTGATTTAATCATTATAGAAAAAGATAAGTATAAATTATACAATAATTTTTACAATAATTGATGTATACTTCAAATGACAACTTTTTTGAACACTGTCTTCCCTTTATCTTTGAGAAGTGGGCATAGTAAGGTTATTCCTTTATTTTGTACATTTCTGTGTGTTAGAGAAAGCATCATTGAAAAAAAAGTGTCAAGGCAACACCTACATTGCCAGATCTTCATGACCTTTCAAGAAGTCAGCTTTGCCCTTAAACAAATTTGAAGAATGAGGTAATTACACCAACTTGAAAGCTCACAATGTAAGTTAATCCAGAGAATGACTAGTCAGGTTCCTTCAGTTAGAAAGAACAATGAAATGAACATATATTTTACAAACCAATAATATTTTAAACCTTATTTTGGCAACGCTAACAAAGAGCACAGAATCTCAAAATTTAACTCTTTCAACTAAATGTGTAGTTTATTAGCCAATAGTACTTACTTTTAGAATAAAGTAATAGTTACTACCCATAATCCCTGGGAAGTAAGTAGCCCTCTCCACACTGAGATGAATGCAAAAAAGACAGAAGTGTCTTGAAATGGGTATGTATTTTTAAAATTGTCAGGCCATTTGGATTTTTGCAACAATTAATCATTTTATTGTTCATTCTCTTACATTTGGTTCTAGTTTCTTTGAAATGTGACTCAAAAAGCATTGACCACACAGACCCACTTTGTTCTTAGTATAATTTTCTCCCCATCTTAAAATAAAGACTTTCCATCAGTGAAACTGAATGCTTCTTCCTAAACATTAACAAAGTTATTCATTTTGAATCAGAAATGTCATTCAGCTTCTTCCACTGTAAATATCTAAATATTCAAACTTATTCAGTGTTTGCACTTAGAGTGAATTAGTTATGATGAAATCAGTATAGAAACACCTTTTGAACATCTTATTCTAACAACTCCTAAGTGTCACCAACATTGTGACATAAACTTTGGTTCGCACACTTACATAGTCAGGAGATCGGAGTAGATACGCTTCAAGCAGACTTTACTGTTTCTTAAATAAGGTTTCAAAACTTTCTTCACTTTATGTTGTATTAAAAATAGTAGACATAGGCCATAAAAATATTCATGCTTCTCTCTGTTTTCAAGCACTCAATTAATATAAATGGACTTTCTCCCAAGTTGAATACATTGTATTAGGTTCTACATAGTATATGGCTTTTTTCTCAACAAATACATAGGGTATTTTAAAAGAAATGACCATTAAAATTTGCATAGCAATATTCCTCCTTAACAGAAAACAAATATCCCTTTATATCACATGAAAGTGTTACTAATCAATTTCACATTGCTGGACAAAGCCCATTGCATTAGTTATCTACTGCTGTCATAACAACTTACCACAACTTAGTGATTTAAAAAAAGACAGATTTATTATCATTATGTTTTAATCTTACTTTATTTTATTTTTCTGATGTTGAATTGTTACAGTCCTGCCAGAAGAGCCATAGAAGAGTCATACATATATAGTATCAGATTTGAGCCATTCATTGAGTTGGGGAATGAACCTAGAGGATTAAATAAAATTTGAGAAAATCTGTGAGAAAGGAAAGAGTGGTCTCTGATAGTCAGAAGGTGACAAATAGCTACAACTCCATTTTTGCTACAAGCTCACCTGGCACTCCCAACTAGATCAAGATGGTCACCTGTTAAATATAAACAATTTCATAAAACACCTCTGAGAAAACTGTTCTCTGACCATGATGGAGCAAGGCAAAAGTAAGACCACTCTATAATCAAGTCTGAACAAAGACATAAACAACATTTTGCAAACCACAGGAATATCCAAACCCTTTATCCTGGCTAAAATCAGTAACTATTGCTTCTTTACAAATTGCCACTTTAGCCTTGCTCAATTCTTATCATTTTCTAGACAATAATTAAGATTCTCAATTATAGAAGTACCCTTGCTTCTTAATGCTATCTAATGCAAAGCAAATCCTCTTTCCTTGACTCCTGGTCAAAATCAGACAACACAATCCCAAATCCTGTAATATTCTTTTACTGAAACACCTCATGTTCTACCATAGTGGGCATCTTCCCTTTGTAAGGTGTCAAAAACCCAATACTATTCTACTACAGGTGTTTTCTTGGTGATTGTGGCTGCAAAATATCAATTTCTGCCATTTACTGTTATCTACCTATGCACAATTTGATGCTTTATAGGATTGTAAGATAATGAGAATGAACAAAAAGTTTATGATATGGAATTCCTTTTAATAAAATTTATAGACATATTTTATCCATCACTTTCAGTTTTTCCTGGGTTAGGTAAATATATAGATTATAAGTAGATAAATGGACAGATAGATCATAGATAATAGATAAACAGATAAATGGATGGATGGATGGAGAGATAGATAGATAGTCTGTGTTAGAAAATACACTGCCACCAAAATTATTTTGTTAGCAATTTTGACTATTTTAATCAACAGTATTTTGCATTGGGCCCTGAACATCACTTAAGTTAGTTTTATAATATCCATCACAGCATTTTTTTCATCATTATTTTTCTGTATTGGATGTTTCTTAATTGTGTTTTTATGTTATGTGTTAGGTGACTTCAATTAAGCTTACATATTTGTTGGCGTTTGATAATGTAACAAATTTTCTTGCGTGGAATTTATCCTAACTTCACATTGCACTAATCAAAATTACATTGATTTGCTTAGATTAATGGCTGGCATTCAAAATGTCCTTGCACATCAGTGAAAGAGGTTGACTTTTATGAAAGTGCTGTGGTCAAAGACAACTTTGTTTTACCTGTGGATTTCCAAGAACTAAGCCTCTCACCACCCATCTCTTTATCTTTTACCACTAAATTCTGTAAGTCAGGGAATAGCAATGTTTAATTTTTTTAAGGATTTCATTTTTGCATAATCCAGGATAACAAATATAATAGTTCTCTTATACTGACAAGTAATAAAAAACAGTTAATAATGTTAGGTTCCTAATTCATTTTAAAGGAAAACACTAATAATGAGATGAGTAAGGAAAAAAAATGCATGAGTGTCAAGGTAATTAGATAGTAAAAATGTTATACAGTTGACCCCTGAACAACACAAGGGTTAATTCAAATATAATTTATAGTTGGTCCTCCATATCCAAGGTTCTGCTGTATCTGTGTATCCAACCCACCACAAACTGTGTAGTACTGTAATATTTACTACTGAAAAATATCCACTTATAAGTGGATTGTTCAAAAGTCAACAATATTTAAGGAAATATTTGGTCTATTTCTCTTTTCTTTCATCAAGAATTACGAGCTCTTAGAAGGCAGGGACAAGTTTTTCTAAACTTCAAATATTATGGTGAATTTATTTCAGATAGGGAATGCAGGAAACAGATTTAACTGTAAAATATGATGAAAAGTAAAAAAAAAAAGGTTCTATTCATGTTAAAATTCAACTATTATTAAATAACAATTATGTTTTTAGGCTTTTCTTTCAACGTTAGTCAGTCATTGAGTTCATATTAATTCTCAGTTATAACATTCACATATTTATATCCACTTTTCCATTTTTCTCCCTCTACCTATAGATGCAAGTTCTATGATTTATAAGTTAATGACTGACACAGTGAGAGGGAGAAGAGACTATACTTTTCCTGCAAGGGGTTGAATTTTGGGATGCCAAATTGATCTTTCTGGTACTACATTGGATCTGTTACCAATCATGTGACTTTTTACAATTCACTGAAGATCTATGGGCTTTAGAATCCTCACTTATAAAATGGGAATGAAAATATGTTGTGTTCACTGTTGAACACATTGAGGAAATATAATAAAGTATTACATAACATTATATGATATAGAAACAAACTTAGACAACATTTTCTAACAATAATTTTTCAATCTTGTACTTTTTTCTACTATAAATTCTACACATTTCAAACATTTCCTCACAATCTATAACAACAAATTTGTCTTGATGTATTTTTCAATGTAACCATGTGTGGATTTTTTAGAATGAAAAACAGATCCATATAGGAGAGGTTTTCAAGAAACTGTGCGTACCCATTCTCTTTATTAACACATATATATTACTCCAAGGTAAGATGTGCGTTGTTCTTAAATTAGCAGAAAATTAAAGATATTTATATATTCATCATTATTAATTTAATGATTCAAATTTGATACTCTTTTCTCTTGAGGAAAAGAGAAGGAATCAAGTAGAATAGAATTTATACAGGACACAAGAACAGTTTTATGCATGTGAAATACAAGATTAATCTCTCTCAGAGACCTCAGAATTGAGGAAAGCTAAAATCTGAACGAAGATGTATCATTTCCTAATGTTCTTTGAAGGGAGAATAATCTAGTCCTATTCAACTTTCATTTGAGCAGGTATTTAAAAAGGAAAAACTATGTTGAGAAATATTCATACTTTGGACTTGGCTTTTGCATAACAGCTTAAGAAAAGAATAAATTCTTTATTCTTGAGGAGTGGATGTGTGGAGAGACTCAAGTTATAAAGAACAGATAGAGGTTATCTAAAACTTAATCCTTGGGAAAATACGTTCTCATATTAACTAGAACCTTGAAAAATTAACAAAAATAAATAAATAATGTTTAACTGAATTCTTCCAATACATAAAACAACAAAAAAAAAAATTCTGTTTAGTGAAACTAATACTACGCAGGGAATTCTGAGATTCTTGGTGCACATGTAAGTATTTACTGATAAACAGAGAAAATAGACATATAACTACAGAAAATACATGATTTTTTTTCTTTTTAAGTCCAGCTGCATAAATATTCACTATGCATATATTCAAAAATAAAAACTGTACTTCTAAGGGTCATTCATTTTGGTATAAAATCCTTACTCAGCCTAACAAACATAGGTCAAGATTCTATAAACAAAAAACAAGATCATGGAAACTAAATCCCATTAATTTGGGGTGGGCAGTCAAAATTAAGGTTATGAGTTTATTTTATTTCTCTAAAACATTACTCTTACCTCACCAAAAATTGCAATTTGGGGAAAGAACGGGATCTTTATTCTTACATATTATCAAAACTCATTAAGTCACTGACTATTTTAAATAATTTCAGTTCTCTTTTTAATAAAAGTTGTGATTTTTTTCATTGGAAAACTTTTTTCTTGATCAACACATTATTTTCTATTGAGACAGAAATTACATTTTTAATGTTTTCCACAGACATTTGATCCTGTCCAAAATGTCTGTAAGACACTTGGTCTACCCCAAAAGGTCCTTGAAATTTGGTCTTATCAAGAACATTCATAAGCATGTTTGATCCATGCCAAATGGTTTTGGAGAGGACCAAATATCAATCAAGGACCTTCTGGTGGATGTAAATGTCTTACAAACACTTTAGACAGGACCAAATTTCCTTTAAATGTATTTTATGATATGAAATTTTCTTTGCAAAATCGAAAAGAATAAATAAGAGTGTTACATTTTCACACATTTAGAAACAGTAATTTTCCTGGAATTAAATTTTTTTTAAAAATTGTTAATATTTTAAAATCTGAATAGCATTCCCATGTTAAAAATATATATAAAGACCTACAACAATATTTTATATATTTTAAAACCTAGATCCAATGCAGAGGTTAAACTGTAGAGGTTAAATCTTAGGGGAAGTCTAGATACTGCCTTCATGTGCCTTATCAAAGCTATGAAGTAGGTTAATACCACAGTGATCTAAATGATAAAAGGAAAATTACTTGCTATTCCAAAATAGTTCTGACCTTTGATAACTCAATTCTTTTTACCCTACATATTGAAACAAACCCAATATGGGACTCGCATCAAATTACTAGAATCTGAAGAATGTATTATTTGTTGAGTGTTTCTTTTCTAAGTGCTTTTTTATTTTGCCATGGTTCACTCTATCAAATGGCTTGGAGATTAACAACAGGGTTTTGCGGGTTAGAAACAGAAGCTCTGAAGTCCTGAATCTACTACTGAGGAAGCTGTAACCTTGAGGAGTTCACCTCTTCTTTCTGTGTCTACATACACGTGTCTGTAAAAAGAGGATGGTGCAGTCCTCCCTCAGTATCCTCAGGGGCTTGGTTCCAGGACCTCCTCAGATACTAAAACCCAGAGATGCTCAAGTCCCTTATATAAAATGGCATAATGGCCCTCCATATCTACCAGTTCTGCATCTATGGGTTCTACCAACCAAAGTAAGTAATTAGACATAAGTTGAAAAATTATTATAAATAATTATATATATATATATATATATATATATATAAAGTATTAAAGACAGTACCATTATAAGCACTTTTTATACATTAACATTACTATACCATCATTACTACCACTATTAACGCTATCTCAAAAAGATTAAAATATATATTTGTTTGCATGCCCCATAACTACCTCAAACTTGAATTGTTCCAAATTAAACTTAATTTCCCCTCAGAGGGCCTGTCTTTCAAACACCTATATTTCTGACATTGGGCCGACATCTCCCCAGTTACTCAAATTTAATATTTTAGTGACATTTATTTAAAAACTTCCTTTGAATTTTTTGTGCTTTTATTATCATGTTACACATTCACACAGTTTGAAGAGTCAAACAGATCTATAATGCTTCCCTTCTCTTTTCATACTTAACCTTCTAAAAGTAATCTTTAAAAATCTTTCAGCTATTTACCTTGGAACTTCTGTAGATAAAAATAAATTGCTTTAGTATTGCTTCTAACTTTCAAGGCTTAGGAATTTCTTACCCACTTTTTAACGTGGGAATTGAGGTTTAACTCTCTACACCGTGCACTTGGCAAACAGAGACATGCACAGATCTAGCCCATGTTGGTTCTCTCTTGCTTTATTCCTTGGTTTAAGTGGCACCTCTACCAACTGCTAGTGAGAAAGTGTGCAGGGAAGAGAGATGAGTTCCAGACCTTGCATATCTTAATGCACTATCATATTACTTTCATATTTAATTAATAGGTGTAGAAATCTAGTGGAAATAATTTTACTTCATTGTTTTGAAGCACTGTTCCAACTTATAATAGTCTCTAGTGTAGCTGATTATTTACTCTCTGTATTTACTATGTTTTTATTTTATTCTGCAGAGGCTTGCCAAATCTTTCTCTCAATGTTCTGAAATTTCATGGCAACATGCCTTGGCTTGCTCCCAATTTCATCCACTTTATTGGGTACTCAATGGGCTCTTTCAATCTGGAAACATATATTCTTCAAGTTTAGGAAATTATCTTGATTCATCATTAATGACTCCTTCCTTTCCATTTTCTTTGATCTTTCTGTCACTCATATTATTTGGAAATTAAAATAGAACTACTCATTATATCTTTTATTTCCTATTTTCCACATTCTTCTCCCTGCAATATTTCCTCATTTTATTCTCTAAACGTTTTTTTGAGTTTTTAAATATACATTTTAATTTTGAAGAGCTCACTTTTATGTTTCAGATATTCTTCTTCAAAAGCAACCTATTCTTGTTCAAAAATTCATTAAATTAACAAGAATTCAGTAAATTAACTTATCTCTCAAAGATAGTAAAGATTTATCTATACGATCTTTCTTCCAAGTTGCCTTTCCTTTCTTGTTGTTCATTAGTTTTGATCTTTGTATTTTACACTAGAAAATTCCCACAGACATATGATGACCCTTTACTGTCTGTTCCGACAGACATATGATGACACTTTATTGTCTATTCTAAGGAAGGGGCACTGAAAAATTTGTTGAAAGTTCTGTGCCCAAGAGTATTAACTGTCAACTATGGAACTCAGCACACGGTAACCAGGATAAGCTTTGTCATTGGAGACACACCAATTTAAGTATTTTTAGGTATTTTTTTCCTGGGCTTTTCAGATTTCCCAGAAAAGACTCTCCCACTGTCCTGCCTGAAAGGTTTAAGTCTGGTTGCCAATATTCTGTGAGCTCAAAGCAGAAGAAGACAGGAATATCAACACTTAGAAAGTAAACTCTCATGTAATTCCCCTGATTTTAGTATAGTATCCTTGTATTCAATGGTGCTTAATTTGTCCTAGGTTACAGATTCTTTTATCTTTTTCCACAGTGATTCTCCACCTTCCACAAATGCAAATGAGTGGAAAGCTATCTGTGGTAAACTGTAAAAGCTATACTTAAAAGATTAATAAGGAACGTCACCTACAAGAGATTGTTACACTTTTAGTTCAGAGAAAATCTGAATATATAAATAAGCATTACGAGTATTTATTTTTTAAAAAATAAAATCATGTTAACAGTGAATGTGAGAGGCATTCTCATCAAAGTAAGAAGACCAAGATGCCTGCTATCATTCTTAATGGTCACTATTATGGTGAAGTGTTAGTCATTACAATAAGACATGAAAAAAATGTCCATCAAAAAAGATGTTGCTTGGTCACTGAAGCAGAAAAAAGGGAAGCAAAAAAGCAAATAAAATCAATTTATCTACAAGCCCTGCTAAAGGATAGAGAATCTTAGTCTGTGCTGAAGAATTACTAAGAAACATATGAGTGAAAGGCATTTGATTTCAATGAATGTAAAATCTATTTGGAAAATAAAATTTTATTATATATAAATCAAGTAGAGAATTTTTAAACAGAGTTCAGAGGAGTTAGAGAAGTCTTCATAGAATATTAAAGACATAAGAGTTGAGACATATCATAGTTGGTTATAGTACAGGCATAAGAATTCAGAAATTAAAAAATGAGCACAAAGCTTGTGGCAGAAAGTATACTGGAATTCTGCACTAAACAGGGTGTTGCTACTCAATAATGGGATGAAGTTGCATATATTAGGTATGTACAAAATTAGAAGCAGAGTAGATGAGCCTTCATATTAAGATAACTCTATTTGTCCTTTAGCATGAAAATGATGTAATGGAAGTAATGCTTAATCAGTGTTGATCCAGCAGTAACGTGAAGAACAGGTAAGGAAGAAATTAACATCAAGGTATCGAAGAACAAGTAGAGGAAATGCCTGAATAAAAAGGGGATCTCTAGTTCTACATGGAGTCTCAGAGTCCACCATCCCAATATCTGTTTTGCTACATATTTGAAATTCAGTTTCAAAACTGAACTATTCTCTTTGACGTGTTTCGTGCATCTACTTTTATCTACTTTCTCATTCTCATTACCTGCCTTTATTGTTCATTATCTCAGTTTTACTTTCATCTCATAATTTAGATTTGATGCCCTGCTTAAAACTATGAACCTGACTCTTCTCGATATTTCTAGTTCCCCTCCTTAGTAATGCTCTTCATCTACACACTTTGACTAGAATAGGAATCCTGATGTCCCGCTGCCACCCTTTCAAGAACTGATCAATTCCTAGCCTGCCTTGGACATATGGATATAACCAAATTGAGGGATCTGGAAAAAAGTACATTAGTTTCCTGGTGCCAAGTTAATATAATAATCATTTTTTAAAGCCTACCTATTGAGTACTCAAATATAAATTACGAAACACTCACTACAATTCTTAATGTTTGTGAGGCAGTGTAGAACAAAAGTCAATCTTAAAAAATAATTATGTCATAAAAAAGAAAACATTTAATTCACTCAGGGAAAAAATATCTGAAAACGAGGATATATAATTATATTGCAAAAGATAACACCCTAAAATAAATTGACTTCAGTAAAAAAAAAAAAAGATACGATGGTTTAGAGCTTTTTAAAAAGCTCCTAAGGCTCTAAATCATAAATCTGGAATACAGATGCCAGATTCCAGATGGTTCACGTAAATGATTGCATAGAACATGCATGATGCCTGGAGTCTAGGTTTCTGAGCTTTCCTGGTAAGTGTAGTTTTAAACCATTCTTTATCACCTAAGTGTTTAGTTTTTAAAAGGGCAGCTATTATTTCTCCCTTAGAAACATACTGTAAGAATAAAGGCATATGTTTTCATTAGCCACATAAATGTTTCCATGATATACAATATGTCAAACTAATAGGCTCATCTCATTTTATTGTATAGATTTACAGAATTGTATGCTCTTCCTATTAGAATACAATGATAAGAACTATACTCAATATCTTGTAATAACCTTAAAAGAATATGAAAATGAACATATGTATATATATGCATGACTGGGGCATTACGCCGTACACCAGAAATTGGCACATTGTAACTGACTATACTTCAATATAAAAAGGAATAGTTTGCATTTTATAGCATTTGCCATATGACAAGCACTCTTCTAAATGCTTTATATACATTAACTAATTCAAGCCTCACAACAAATTTAAGGAAGTAGGAGCCATTGTTGCTCTTCCAAAGGAAGACACTGAGAAACAGATTAATCCATTTTAAAAATCACACAGCGAATAGGTATTGCAATAGAAATAAAAATCAAGCAGTCTGACTTTAAAGTTTGCATTCTCTCCCACCAAGTTACTATTGTGAGTGCAGAGAAAATGTGTGTTTGGTCACCACCGACAACCCAGTATGAGACTAGCCCAGTAGGCAATCTGTAAAAATTTACTAAGTGTAACAAATCAAAGACACTGTTTGATCCTCTGACTCTTTATTATTTATATTATCATTAATGATATTCATGGATTTAAAAAAAAATCAAATACAATGAAATTATATTAAATGAAATGTTAAATATACCTCCTAAATCTTTTTATGCCTTTTCAGGAATAACAACTGTGAACAATTTATTTTTAAATTTTCTTTTGAGGAACCATTAAAAGTTTAAATAATATATTGAAGCCTTTCTTTTGCTTTATCAACTTAAAGAAAATATATATACATATATGCATGCATATATATTATATATATGTCTGTGTATGTATATATGTACGTGGATGTATGTGTGTCACACATGTTTGTCTGTGTATGCATAAACAAATAGATTTTGTAGTATTTATTGGGGTGGGAGAAGAGCATTGGTAAATGTCTTGAATATGTGAATGTCTAAAAAATTTCTTTACTTACACTCACACTTGACTGATAAGACATTAATATCATGTTCATAGGCACTTGCCATAGGGACTTTGAAGGCATTGCTTTTGTGATATCTAGCGTTCAGTGTTGCTCATGACAAACTGCTTTAAATATGATTCTTACTCCTTGTTATGTTAACTTTCTCTGGAAGGTTCTAAGATATTATTTATATCATACTATAATACGTCAAGAATTTCATTAGTGTCTATTTTATTTCCCTTTTCTTGTTTCTCCTTCCACCCTGAAATTACTGTTATTAGGATGTTGAAACTCAAGAATCTATGCTACATTTTGCTACACATATTGTTAGCCTTTACTCAGAACTCCTTTGACTTTATTTCTAGGCTTCCAGCTTGACAATTGTTATTATAATATAAAATTATGTTTAGTAAACAATTTTTAACCTCCAAAGACATTTTTTCTTTGTTTCTTTTGTTTTGCAGCACTTTCTTCCTTTTGCTTAAAATACCCTCTCAAATAATAGTAATAGAGTTCTCTCTTCTTTACTGAACTATTCATAATTTTCTGTGTAGAAATTTATTGGTTCATCTTGATCTCTTGTGTACTAGCAATTCTTATTATCCACTTACATACTGATTTTTAATAATGGACTAATTTTATTTGTATAGGGAGTCAACTTATCTTTGTAGTTCAGCAGGCCTGTTTTCTAGACACTTTCTCTTAAATGGAGAGTTAAGTCAGTTTTCACTCTAAGGAGTCTAAGCAGAAAACGGTAAGCAGCCTAGGCACCCTTATAAAGTTCAAGATAAAGAAATCTTTAATTTGAAAATGGATCTGCTTAGTAGATTTCCATATGAAACAAAGATGCCCATTTTCCCCCTTATCCCACTCAAAAGGAAAACACCTACATAAATTATGTATTTATTTTAGAGAGAAGTTTAAGTGCTTTATATTAGGGAGAAGAAACTGTTGCTAACAACAGAACTAAACATAGTAAGAAGCTATGCAGTCTTAGCCTTTTGTTGCTGCTATAATAAAATACCACAGATTGGGTAGCTTATAAACACCACAAATTCATTTCTCACACTTCCAGAGGCAAAAGTCCATGATCAGGGTGCTAGCACAGTTGGGTGGGGGCCCTCTTTCAGCCAAAAGACTGCTGACTTCTCTCTTCTCACAGGGTGGAAGGGGCAAGGGGTCTCTCTGAATTATCTTTTATTTAAAAAAAACTCATTCTTGACCTCATCACCCACTAAAGACTCCACCACTTAATATCATCACATTAAGGAATAGGATTTCAATTTATGAATTACGAATTTGGGAGGTTCAACAAAGACATCCAAACCATAGCATAGAGGATTAAGAGTCCAGCTATTTTCAATGCATATTAAATTAATAACCCTGATGACTTTCTAATCACTCATTCCTTTAGGTACATTGTATTTATTGCTTCTAAGTTGATATTTTCACAGCTGCCTGGGAAGAATCAATTAGTTCTATAATTGGTATTTTTTCTATGGAGGTCTCAGTCAATTTAATTGTTTATTTTCCATTGTAAAGAAAATCCTCCAAACATTTGGCATCCTTTGACCTTTTCCAGGATTCTTTGATCTAATTTAAATATAATTTATTTTATTCAACAGGAGCTGAGAGGTAGGGTGGGATGGGGGTCCAAACTAGAAGCATTTTCAAACTCTCATTTTAAACCAGAATTCAACAGCATTCTCACTTAAATCAAGGTAACAGTATCTGTACAGTTCTCAATGTATGTCAACAGTAGAACTGCCCCACTTTTCCATGCTTCTATGAATTATTTAGAATAACACAATTAGATTGAGAGATGTTAACTTGAAATCCAAAGTATATCATACCCAGAAGAGGGTGGTAGAAAAAAAGATTGTGCAATATATAGCATAACTTGTATTAAAGGTCGGTCATGTGTTTTTTTTAATCCACTATGTGAAATAAAGGGTGAATGATGGCTTTATTTTATAATATGTGTGTATGTATATATAGAGAGAGATATATACTATAACAATTATTTTCAAAGATTAAAGAGGGAAAGAAATATAAAGATGTATTAGTGGCTCAAAGACATGCAATTCATTTACTATAAACTTTAGAGGTCATTTGCATTATCTGAGTCTATGATCTATGCATTCAGTAAAGAAGAGCATTTAATTCAGTTCACAAATAAAAGGAAATAAAATAATGGATGTTAATGGCAAGCAATTTGCATCTATATAACAATTATAAACCAAATACACAGAGAAGGATTAATTCCAAAAAAGATTTTTATGTCTGAAGTCTCAAATAAAAAGAAAAAATAATAATTAAGATTCTAGGAATATCATTCTTAGCTGAAGATAAATTGTCAGCCTACTCACAGAAACAAACCCTATCAACTTTATTGGTAGTTTAAAATACCAGTGCTGGGGGTGGTAGAAAAAAAATTGTCTAATATTACCAAAAATACTCATAAAAAATAAATAGCTTTCAAAAGTGTGGTGCATATCCAGACTTGATGGCAAGAAATAGATTTTCAGTTTAAAATAAAACTTAGAATTTAAGTATAAGTATCTCCTTCATATATGTGATATAATAAGAACATGTGGAAGAATAGATTCCTTTATCCCAAAATGAAAGTATGTTTATTTTCCCAGACTTTCTGAACAGTCTCCATGTTTCACACTTTCAAGTCAAAGTTAGCATAATATTTTATTTGTTACCGAAAGTTACACTCATGGATTTAGTAGAGTACTCACAAGCATAATACCAGATTCTTCAAATATGTCTCCCTTCATTCACTCGCAGATACCAGCAAAGCAACTGAGGAAAAAATATCAATGGGTTGGAAGGAAAAATACGAATTTCACCATCCCTTTCTTTAATTCTAGGATCCTCAAAACACAATTCTTAAGAAAGTACTAAACAATGTTTTCATTTCAATACTGAATTTTCTTTTAATATTTAATACAATCAGAGATCTACAAATTAAAAAAAAAAATCATCAATGCAGGCCTATTCTTCAAAATTGGCCTGATGTTATATTCTGTTTACTACTGTGAATATAAAGCTTTTTATATCTTTGTCCTCTTTATTTTTTCTATTTCCTTTTTTCATTTTCATCTGCACATAGCCATTCCCTACATTAATTTTACAAACATGTGTTGAGCACCTACGGTATCCCAAGTTCTGAACTAGAATAAAATGTAGTGCTTTCTCTCAAAGAAAATGTAGTTTAACAGGATACACCACTGCTCTCATTCCACCACTGCAAAAGGTGGTAAAATGTAGTCATGAATGTAATTTGTGTTCAATTAATTTCAACTGATGGAGACAATCAGACTACCTATTAAATAATTGATATACTGCCTATTCCTTAAATGGAAGGTTAGACTTCATGAAAATCCAGGACAGACAGTGCTTAGGGAAGCTGGAATATAACTCAGGAAAATGGAATCTCAGCCCTAACACTCAAATTATTTTCATTGACCCTAGCAGCAATCTAAATTTAGATCCCTATTCTAGTAATCTTGCTTTTACACAACATTTCTCTTTTAACTCATTTTCCACATCTATTCAGCAAACCAGTCCTCTGTTAATCTAGTCCAATCTCCTGAGAGGAAGAATCAAGTAAACAAATAGCATCCTTCCTGTGCTTATATTTGTGATTGAAGGATCTAGTTTCAGGAAAGTTTCCTTAGAATCATATTAAGTTGCGAAGAATTCATAACCTCAGCCTGCCCAAGACACTGGAAGGAGATCTCATGCTTACAGAGCCACAGTCAATCTCATACTTTCCAAGAATAAAAGCTACCTATGTAATACTGTTTGACTAATCATTACTTATGAATTCACTTAGAATCCTCTCTGTTCTCCTCTAGGTATACATTTCCTTGCTTGGTTTGCACAACCCTCTAAAATCTATCACCACCCCCTTGGAAAGTGTCCATTGTACTAGACAAGTTTTAATTAATAAATTATAAAGGCTTTCTGGTCATTTTCACTTACAAGCTCCCACCAGTCTTAAGTCATTTTGAGGCTGTTATAAATAGGGAAAACAGGAAAACATACCTACAGTCTACACTACTCACACAGTATAAACAAGCTTGGGTAGCTCCCTCTTGTATTGCATTAAAAATACTATGTTACAGGTATAGCTATGTTCTCTGAAAAAGCATACTGTGAAAAACTACACTTGAACAAAAAGCAATTGCTTAATGATTTGTTGTTTGGATTTGGGAAGAACTTGTGAGACAATTTGTATTGAGCTCAAGGACAAACTGGCTACTGGAGTTATTTCTGTTTTCCTCCTTCAAATTGCATTTCTCCACAGTTATATATGACTGAATTATTTGGTTAAAAATTCTTTAAAATCCTGTGGTGAAAACAGATATTGTAAAATAACAATGAAGAAAAAAACCCTAATGTGAACATTCCAATAGCTGTCTGCATTACACAAAATCATAAAGTTTAAAAGTTAATCACCAACTAAAATCCATCCAAAGGAGTCCCATGAAAATAAATGTATTAAGATTAACAATTGGTATATTTGTAATGTGGAAACTATTATGACACAAATTATTTAGGTATTAAAAAAGACAAGTCACAATAATCATCAAAATTATATTTTATACCTTTACAAAAGATTTTTAGATTAAGCTGCAATTTGTTCCTCAAGAGATTACCATATATATCAAACTTTTGAATTTGACCTCTAAAATGTGTTGCTATTTCAAAAAATGTATGTTTCTGTCAAAAGTTCGTTGTAAATATATCACAACTACAAGAAGAAGTAGTGCTATCTTAATCTAAGGGGATAAATGGATTTATAATGATCTGAAGTCAGTTAAGCCTAAACATCTTATATCTCAGAATAAATAAAACATTTTGAAGGGTCTTGCTTTAAATTTGGGTTAAAAATGGGGGGATGGTATTTAATATATCTTCTAGCATTCAAATTTATGATTTTTGAAAATTGCTTTTTGACAATCCTGCAGCTATAAATAGGTAACATGCAAATACTGATCTATTCTAATTTTATGCTTTCTGCATTTAGTTTTCCTTTCAAAGTTACAGGTCATAGACTTCTTTGAGACTGTGATCAAAATGCTTGGCCCTTACCACAGAGAAATGCAAATAAGTATACCTTCTCAAAACTTTGCATATAATTGATGGAGATCATGTTGTAGACCATTAGAATTATATGCATGCAGATGCATGGACACTAGGTTAAATATTCCTGTTTGAGAACTTTATATTTAAGGATACAGCTATCCAACACTCATGGCAAACTTTTCTTTCTTTTATTCAGCACTCACTCAACAAAAACATATTGCCTGTCTTTATATTAGTTAGGACTCTCATGGCAGAAAATCCAACTCAGACTCATTCACGTAAAAAGGTAATATAACTTAAAAGTCCAAGAAGACTTTCCATTATCAGATGCAAGACCTCTAACAACATTACAGGAACTTCCTCTTTCCATATACTAACCTTTTTTTTTTCTAGGTAAAACTCCATTTCTACACAACTCTCTTTTCAAGGTAAAAGGTAGCTGTGGTAGCTTCATACTTTCTACACTCTCAGATTCCATTTTCACTCTCGAGGGAAAGAGTGAAATTATTTTTCCAGGAAGTTACCTCAACATTTTTATGCATCCCATTGGCTCTGGTTATAAAACCATTTATTGTGGTTACACTCTGATTTTCCAAGCCTGCATACCCATCATTACTCCTATATATCTTCAAGGTTAGGGACAGAGTCAACTGCATCAGGAACACTTGAAAGAGGATATTAACACCCACAGGTAATTTGACTACAATTTTCAGAGACAAGAATGAATGGATGTGAAAAGTAAAAAATGAATAAATATACTCATATTTACTCTATTGCAAATATGCCCTTCAGTAATAAAAACAAAATCCCAGACCTCAAGAAGTTTCTGGCTACTCACAGATAACAAATAATACAAAAACAAACACCTAAATAACAGGCCAGTGAATTCTCATATTACTGAATAATTTCTGAAACGTCCTAACTGGTGACCCTGCCCTCCAGTTCAAACTTTCTCCAAATATTATTTTTAGTGTAGCCAAATCTTCATTATAAAGCTAATCCAGATATGTTGTTTAAATAAAAACTCTTCCAATCAATATAAACTACTCGAATAAAACTTACCTTTTCAAGTATATGATCAGTACTAACGTTTCATAGTCACTCTGTAGTTTTTAGACAAGGTTATCCTAGAATTAATGTTATTTAAGGACCTTTATCAGTTATTCCTTGCCAAACTCCCCAACCTCATCTTTTCTTCACTCACAATTTCTGATAAAATACCAAAATTCTGTGACTGACCTCTGAGACCCATTCTGTCCTTCAAACACATACTCATAATATTCATTAACTTTTTTGCTTTTCTCTTTAGAAACCCTTAAACACTCCTCCTTTGTGGTCATCTCTACCCTAAGAATAATTCTACTGATGCATGCCACTTCTAAATCTCTTTACTTTTTTTCTGACAGATTCCCCCAAAGTTATTGATGAGAATCTTAAATAATTAAGGTGCAAGGCAGTTCATGTTCTGAAACCCCCAATTCTACCTACTCTGGAAAAATGTTGACTTTCTGGAAGCTTTAGCCATGGAGACATTTTATTCCCTCATTTACACCAACATTTGTTCCCATTTAAATACAAGTTTTGTTGTTACGGAGACGTGTGCTTAAATCACAATTCCTCCTTCAGTAGCTATGTGGTATGCATAGCTTTTCTATTTCTTCATCTCTATAATGGAAAAAATTATAATTTGCTAATCCACAGAATCATCGTAATATTTATATGAAACACTATATGTGAAAAAGCATGTAAATAATAGTTGCATAGTCAGTTTTTAATTTTTTTCCTCCTCATTCCGATTTGCATCAACTTCACTCACCGTTTGCATCAATTTATTGCCAATGACCTTATGGGAATTCCCTAAGCCACCTCTTTAACTTATTCATGGGCATTCAGTCACCATCTACTAGTAATGTAAATCTTGATTTTTTTTTAACTTTTTGTAGAGTTCAAGTTTTATTTTTTTGTTTTCTGAAACAACTGTAATTCACTTTTCCAGACAGACCCTGCACTCCATAATTTTGTAAACACTGATGAGCAAAGCTTAGGGGGGAAGAAAAGGACTAATCTTGGTGCAGATCCAATAGACAAGCTGTTGGTGACACAATATGATATATATTTTTTTAATTACATAGCCCAAACTTAGAGTAATGTGTTATTAATCCATTGTGTGATTTTCTTATTACATATGTAGTACAGAGTGAAAAAACAATCAACCAACTTTGGGGCTAGGGGTCAGTTGTCCTGGAGTATAACGCATGGATATACTCAGGAAAACTGATCTACTGAGAAGTAAGTGGGCCCTGGTCATGTGAAAAAAGGAGAAGAGTAGAGCAGGAACCTGTCCTCGTAAGAAATCCTTGGAAATTTTTGTTCCTACGTAGTAGGTGTGATTTGTCATTACTTACATCCATTATATACACAAACAATACAGCCTGGTGTTTCTTAACTGCTGGTTGGTCAGTCATGAAATAGACAAGGACCCCATTCCTTCCTCTGATGCTCAAGTAGTATTAGCCCAATAAGTCTTGCAAATCAGCAATCTTACATAATTCACAGAAACATCCTGAAAAGATTGGAGCAAATAAAAAACAGCACACCAGGAAGTAAATATAGACAGCTAGGAAAGCCTTATATATGCATTAATTTCCAGCAATAAAGCCAGTAAGGGCTTGTAGCTTTTAATCTGGAGTGGGATACTCCTTAAGAACCATGACCTGCATTCATTAAATTATTCAGTACAATCTTATGGAGTACCTACTACATACCAGGCATTGTTCTGAGATAATGATCAGATTCTGCCAAGAGAACCTGCCACCCACATTAACTTTGGCTGAAATATGTTTCTCTCTCTCTCGCCCCTTACTAAGAAATGTTGCTACCTAAAGAGGGCAGGGGTGTCATCTGATCCACCATAACCTGACACTGATTAAAAGGGACGCGAATTGGATACATCAACTTCTCCCCTGTGTGATGACTTAGTTTTGGCACTGATCTTATTTTTTTATTTCCAACTGTTCACTCGACCCAAAAATCTATTATGTATTCAATTATTCAACCATTTTACTCTTATGGTCTGATACTGGGTTCTTTCTCCTAATAAGTTATCTTGTGATTATAAAATCTGGCCCTTTAACAAGGCTAATTAAACTATTCATATTTATTAGATATGAAATGACACGTTTGAAAGTGTGTGTATGTGTGTGCACTGAATATGAGTGAATTGCATATTCAGGGAAACTCTGGAATTAATTTACCTCCCTCTACATTATAAATTTAGATAGTCCAAAAATATCAGCCAGCTAGAGTAATGATAATAACATGAGCTTTGTTCAGAAAACAATGTTTCAGTTAAATTTAAGGTCTCATTCCTTCCAAACCTATGTAACAGAACAAATAATTTACTCTCTTAAAACTCAGTTTCTCATCTCTGAAATTTCTTTGGTTATGATTCTGAGAGTCAATGTATTAGTTTCCTAGGATTGCCATAGTGAAACTCTCTTCCAGTTTGTGATAATTGGCAATTTCTGCCACTTCTTAGCTTGTGGTAGTGTAACTTCAATTTCTGCTTCTGTGTTCACATGGCATTCTCCTGTGTGCCTATGTAGCTGTGTTCCAATTTCCTTCTTCCTATAATGACACTAGTCATCTTGGATTTAGGGCCCATTATAGTCCAGTATGACCTCATCTTAACTTGAATACATCTGCAAAGACCCTATTTCTAAATAAGGTCACAGTCACAGGTTTGGTGTGACATGAATCCGTGGGGAAAACAATTTGACCCATATAAGATAACATAGGAAAAATACCAAATATTGTGACTAAACATAGTAGATGCTAAATTAATATGTACATTTCTCCATCTCTTCACTAACTCCTGTCAAAAAAGAAAGAAAATCCTACTTCTATCCAATATTCTTTTGGTTTAAACCATAGTCTCCTATCAAAATTAGAATATTCACATACTGTTACTAGTGCTTCTCAGCCTTAAGCATGAATTTTTTTAATCAAGATTTTTCTTTAGGAATCTAAGGCTAGGTTAAAAAAGGAGGTGAACGAGGAAATGGAATGGAAACACCAAATCCTAGTCTGCTTTCTGATTTTGTACACAGCTGTTATTTGGGAAAACACTTAAAGTACTGGTTCTCTGTTTCTTTAAGTTTTCTTATAACTGCCACCAGAAGGCTTACAGAATTACCCTAATGTTTATGTATATTTCTTTAGACTCTAAAGGATCATTAATTTATCCCAAATTTTCAACATTTATAAGTAAACTATATATAAATAATACAAATTCTAAAAAATTCCCTGAGAAACATCTTGCCAAAGGATGGCATGTATATAGACTGGAAGAAAGTGTGGGCAAACGACTATCTGCCAAAGAACTCATATCAAGAATGCATAAAGAACTCTTAACCCTCAAGAGTAAACATTTTTTAAAAATCCAATTAGAAAATGGACAAAAGACATCAATAAACATTTTATAGAAGACGACGTACAGATGGCAAATCAGTCATGAAATGATGTTCAGCATCATTAACTATTAGGGAAATACAGATTAAAATAATGTTATCATTTCACTCATCAAAATAACTAAAATAAAAACACTAACAACACCAAATGCTGCAAGGATATAGAGAAACTGAATCACTCAGATATTGCTTGTAGAAATATAAAATGGTAAGGCCACTCTGGAAATAGTTTAGAAGGTTCTTCTAAAACAAAGTATACAACTCCATGCAACCCAGTAAAATGCACTCTTACACATTATTCTGAAGAAATAAAAATGTGTTTTCAAGCAAAAACCTGCACATGAATGCAGGTATGAATGATGAGGAGCTTTATTCATAATAGCCAAAACCCAGAAACAACACAGATGCCCTTCAAAAGGTGAATGATTAAACAAACTATGGTCTATCTATATCATGGAATACTGCTCTGCAATAAAAATGAATGTGTTATTGACAAACACAATAAATTGGATGAATTTTCAGGAAATAGGGTGGAGTGAAAAAAATACAATTCTAATTGTTCACACACTATAAGATTCCATTTATTTGAAAGGATAGTTACAGAAATAGAGAATAGATTAGCCGTTTCCAGAGGTCAGGGTCAGGGGAATTGAGAAGGGAATGGGTATGGCTTTAAAAAGACAAGAAGTATCCTTGTGATGATGGTTTGTTTAGTAGACCAAATCAATGTCAATGTCAACAGTGTTAACGACAGGTTGTAACACTGTTGTACTATAGTTTCACAAGATGTTATCACTGGGAGAAACTGGGTAAGGAATACATGGCTCTCTCTATATGATTTCTTACAACTGAATATGTATCCACAATTATGACAAAATACTTTAAAGTTTTGATTTAAAAAGTGTTGAATAAGAAATCAGTCTATTTTAGTATATCAAAGAAGGCATTTAACTAGATTAATTTACTTAAATTGGTGTTTCCTTTCAGACAAATTTAAACCACCTGCTTTTCAAATAAAAATTAGCACATTTTTGTACTTTGTTTAAAATTGACTCTACTATCTGAAGAATAATTTCTACCTTAACACATATTGCATTTTATCAAAAATTTTAACTTGTCTATCTCCTTTGACAGGCTGTTTTCATGAACACTATCTTCTGTATCCTAAATACCTAGAATAGTGGCTAGCATTTAGCAGAATCAATGAATTTATATCAAATGACTGAATAAATTATAGGCTGTCAACTCAGTATTGCAACCAGCAGTAGATAATTAAATTGATGAATTTGTTAGGGGTAAAACAAAAGACAATCATCTAACTGAATAGCATCTCCTTCCCCTCCATTATGACCCCTATTTGCTTAATATAGACATTAGTTGATTAATTCCTTTCTTCTCTACACAGTTGGGTACACATTTAGAGGAGTCTCCATACCTCATGTAAATTTGGAGGTCAAATCGATCTGGACAACTCAGGATGCAGTAGACTCTACAGTGACCACGCTATATATGGATATATATATAATATATTATATTTGTGTATGTATTATTTATGTATTTTACACTCCCAACTTAAAATTGATCAAGCCAGTCTGAAGATAAAAACAAATTCCATAACCTTCCATTGATAAGGATAAATAATGACTTCCTAAGGATATAATCACTTTTTTGTATGGGTAAAATTGTAGTCATTACATAAAACTAAAATTTCAAAACACTAGTTAAAACTGTGTTAAGTGAATGTGTGTGTCTCTGTGTATATAGTACATAATTTTCTTTACAAGCATCTTTTTTAGTTCCAAAAGAATGTCACCAAAAGTAAGATTTATGTACTCCCTGATTTGGTGCCCAACTTTTAACAAGCAAAAGCATAGTCAGTATGCCTCCTGGTATTATATATGTACACACACACAACACACACACACACACACGCATACACACATAAAATTGACCATTAAGTATTTTTATTTCTTGGAATTGCAAACAGATTATTTTATCACCAACCATAAGTATATAGGGGAAAATTATGAAAGGTATTGAAATGGAACAAAAAATTACTGAGTGTCCTCAGAGGAAAACTGTGCATTGTTTAGAGTACATTCTACAAGGTTATCTGATTCTATGGAGCTTTGCCTTTGTATAATTTTCTTCAGGCTACTTACAGCCCTGTAAGTTGCAGAAAAACGGAAAGCAATGCAAATAATTATTGTTCATAGTCATAGAAGTAAAAGCTTGTCCAATAAAGAAACACTTGATCCCTCTAATACACCCCATAGAAAAAAACAGTTTTGCATCTATTTGTAAGTTTCTGGCCTATATAAGACAATGGTTTTTAAATTTTCCTTTGAGTTGGTTGAAACAGCTTACTGGTTCTCTCATTAATCAATAAAATATTTGGCATATGCTCATTTTATATTTATATATGTCATGATGTTTTACCTATTTTTAGATGTTATATTTAATAAATATAAACAAAAATTAATGCATAAACATCTAAAGTATAATAATTACAAACTATATTAGGCCTGCTTTCTGATTTGACATTCAACTATAAGTTTGGTAAGTATAGCTAAAACCACAATATCTCTACACATTCACCAGAATAGATATTAATTAATTAATTAATTAACTAAAAACCCTAATAATACCATGTATTAGAGAAATGCATTAGTTCTCATATAGTCTTTGTAGGAATGTAAAATGGCACAACCATTTAGAATAGGCAGTTCCTTACAAAAATAAATACACATCTACCTGGTGACATAGCAATGTCATTTTTAAGAATTTATTCAAGGGAAATGACACATAAAAACACAAAATAGTTCATAGCTGCCTTATTCATAATGGCAAAAAACTGGAATATCCCAGATGTCCATCAATAGAAGACTGTATAAGCGGTGGCAATTCATACACTGGAACTCTATTCAGCAATATGAAGAAATAATCTATTTACACAACAACAACAAGGATAAATCTAAAATTATGCTGAATGAATGAAAGAAACAAGACATTAAAAAACAAAGTGTATGATTCCAGTTATATAAAGTTTTAGATTGGAACTTGACCATGATGTATATTTCAACCTGACCTGATATTTTTCAATAGGAGAAAGGCCTCAGTCTCCAACCTCTGGATTGAGAATATTGTTTCACAATGTGAAAGGTATATTGCATTTGCTTGGGTTTGGCATGTGACTAATATGAAATAAAATCAGATTTGCCTAGATTTAACATTCATAAATAGTAGTTTGTTTTGGAAAGTAAATTTGGAATCTCTAGTACCTGATTAGATATCTCTACACATAAACAGAATCTCTAAGGCAGTAACTTGTACTGTAATTTTTAGTTAGGGCATGAGGGGAAAAGAATAGAGCTCAGTACAGTTTTCTTTTGCATCCAAACTGCTCTTGGATTTTGAATTTTAAAGTATTAAATGGGAGAATAAGAAAGCACCTGGAATTATTTCTGAAGTGAATGCTGGTTTCTAGAGGTACAACATCACCCATCTTTAAGTTTCTCTGGCCTTGAAGATAGTGTCATCCCAAGTATACGTTAAAAACCCTCCCTGCCCCACGTTACCCTCCGAAATAAATCCCCACAAAATAAAACACCCAAAGTAGAAAAGCCCTAACCTAATAACACAAAGTTCAAACAATACTGATCAGATGACCATAAAGTTTGGAAGAAAAACTGAAAGAATTAACCAGTAGTATGTACACATCTTGCTGCAAATGAGCACAATGTGGTAACGTGGGTAAATATGGAGTGAAATCTAAAGGAGGCTTGTAAAGGATCTTGGCACAGAGCAGGCTGAAAACTATCCACCACTTTGGGTCCTTTCTTTCACCACAATAGGAAAGGAGGCTGGGGGAAATAATTAAAGAAAATATCTGGCTAAGTTGTTCCCCATTCCCCTCTCCCTTGTCCCTGAATCACAATTTTCTAAAATAAGAAAAATTAGATGTGAAAAGAAGACAAATTTGCAGCTATGGAACAGTAGTAATAATGAAATGAAAATACATGGTGAAGTACAAAATAAAAATGTCAATACATTTCAGGGAGTTGGTCTCACCCATTTTATCAAAAACATAGCTGGTTCCCATAAAAGCAGTAGGAAGAAGCAGAAGAAGTACTTTTCAAAGGTGATCACAGGTATTGATACTTAACAAGCTGAGACAGAAGTTTCAGAGAAAATTTTCAGACTAAGGCTGCCCAGGATAACACATTCCCACTCACCCAGACCTTAAATAAATGTAGCTCTCTAGCTCAAGTGCTAACATGAAATTATAAAAGTTTCTCCCAAGTTCCTAGATAACCAAAGAAGGTATAATCATACTATTATGAAAATAAAGTCATTTAATTTCAGAAATTTTTCACGAAATAATTTAACTTCAAAGAATCCTACTATCTGAGTAGGAATTTATTTTTTTAATAACTTATAATCGACCACCCACAAGAAAAAGTTAACCTCAGATTCATCAAATATAGAAACAGAAGACAGTAGAACAACCAACATTTGCTGAATTTGGGAAAAAGATGTGGTGCCTAAGTTCTACATGTGACTACATTTCTCCATGTGTCAAAGCAACATAAAGACATTTTCAAATTCTTTCTTTTGTACTCTTTGTGATTCATATCATTACCACAGTCTACTGAATAGTACGGTATTTATATGCCCTTCTTCAAAAATCTTCTCTGGATTGAAATCTAGCCAAGCAAAATATGATTCATATGAGGCAAATAAGATCTTATCAAAGTGAGTACATATCCACTAAAACAACCTAGAAGTAATGACAACCCACTAGAAACGAGCTCGTCTAGCAACTATGTCTTGCTTTCTAGACACCATTTCCTACTAAAAAGAATCAGAGATTATTGAGAATAGACTGATAAGAAACCTGGGCAGGGAAAATACAATCATATTAAGTGTAGTAGTTCCAGAAAACAAGGAAGTACCACTCACCCAACGCCGCCCAGTGGATTTGTGTGAAAGGAACACAGATGCCAGCTTGAAGCAGCTCCCACTCCACTGGTCAAATATGTGACAATAAGCATAGCCGAAAACAAACAAAAAAATAAAAACCTCATAGAAATACCTGTCAAACAAAAGGGAGAAATACAAAATAGGTAGGAAATCCTTTCTTTCTGAAAAAAAAGCCATCTATTAATAGAAAACTATGATTTAGCAATCCCAAACTTAATAACTGATTCAGTAAGAAGTCTTCAATAGATGCTAAAACCACTAGGTGTAGCCATTACACACCTGCCTTGAGAGACCTGGGCACTCCCAGTGTGAAGCAGAGACCCACCAAGAAGCAGCAGTCGCTCTAGGTCTAACAGCAGTAGCAGCATCCTCGTCCCTACTCTAAGCCCACTCCTGGGCCAAGTGTTACACCTCATTCTCTACAAAAACATGTCCCTTCCTCTTAGACAATGGGAGCAGCTGTGGCAAAAAGAAATGAGGCCCCTAAAGGAGACCAGAGCAAAGAATGCAGCATCAGATTTCCCCAAGTCGATTTCCCTCTATTCTTCTAACCCCAGCCACTCCAGCGCATGAATCTTCTTTTCCAAAAATGAGAACAGAAACTCAGTAGCTGCGGGCAATCAGCAAGGGTCACTTAGCACTAACAACTTGTGCTCCATTACAAGACCTGCCCTAGTGATTGGTCAGTAATTCCCATGAAGAGGCACCCAGATGCTGCAAACTACCCATGTGAGTTTTGCCCTGAAAGTTATAACTATTTTGCCAGAAAGAAACCAACATTTAGAATGCCTAGTAAATAAAGTGTCCACTAAATGGAATATAAGACAGACTCAAAAGGTTAGAAAAGAAGAGATTTACCTACAAGGGGTATGTAACTACAAAAAATGGGTATGTGACTTTAACTCCTTCAGGAGGAAAGGCAGCTCCTGAATTTATGTGCATTATAAGAGAAGCAAGGAATACTCTTTTTTTTTCCCTTCAGGGAATCCATTAAGAGTCCTATGGGGGATTAATGGAACTAAAGAATGCAAATTTGACTGTCCTCACAAGAAAAGGACCTCTGTCCACGTTGTCAAAGAATCAGCTATCTCCCATTATCATCTCAGTTACGCCCTTCTTTTTCAAGAGCTTACAAACTGGCTCCTACAATGTGACTGCAGCCAATCACAAGATGGTCTAGAAGTTGTACGTCTTGTGGTGAAAATAGTATGATAAATTCCCCGAACATACTCTTTGGTAGTAGGAAGAGATCATGGTAGGAGAACCAAAAAAGCAACTTGAAGAAATGGAAAAACTGACTTAAAGAAGAAATTGAAATGTAATTTAAGAGAGGGAAACAAATCCTGTAGCTCAAATATTGGCCAGCTATTATTGTGAAGATTAAACTTAAGAGATTTAATTGGTTTTGAAAACTTGTAAGACTAAGAATACACAGCTCAAGCAGACCAGTGAAACATGGTGAGGGACTTAGCTGATAAAGACAAAAGAGTTCAGAAGCATTCTGTAGACAAAAATATTCAAAACAAGAAGTTATGAGTCTCTATTGTAGAGCATAAAGATGGTGTGGAACGACCCTTTGAGACAAAATAGTGCCTGAATTTTAAGATTCTCCTGAAAAGTAAGCCTTAACTGCCAACACTTCTATTGGCAAGACGGATATCAGGTTGTCTCTGGAAAAGGGGTGACAGTGTCAGGGGACCAACTGTAAGCTGATGGGGAATGATAACATGGCTAATGGCTCTGATTTTTTTGAATTAGATTTCAACGGTTGCTGACACTTTTTGATCCACCCCTGGAGCAAATGGCTAAGAAATTGTCCCCAGAGCAGTGATCCCACAGAGTGAAGCCAGACCAGGCCATTCAGACCTTCCAGATCCTTGGTAGAATTACTCATCCTGAACGTGCTTAAGTTCCAGGAGCACTGGTCCTCTGACAAGTCTAGAGTGGATGAGCACAAACTCCCTCATTGGCCTTGGCAAGGATGAGATTTCCATTGACCAGCAGGCAAAGAAAACTTAAAAAGCTAAAGAGCAAATTTTAAAATGTAAGAGGAGAGCCCCATCTAATATCACTATGTTATTAACCACAGAAAATCACACCACTTGATAGTCAACTCTTTTCTTTCCAACCAGTTTCCTGAATCATTATTCTAAAATCCTTGAAATTAATATTCTCATGTAAATACCTTAATTCACCATTTAATAACAATCACAGTAATAATATTAACAGTGATAATAATAGTTAATAATAATAATATACCTAAAATTCAAGAGTACTTATTCTTTATTAAGTTTTTTACACCAAAGAAAAGTTAAAGTATCAATTAATGGTTATTTAAAATATATATGAGAAAAGACAAACATACAAAGCCATTCATATACCACTGTTTTCTAAACTCAATGCTTTTGAAATACAAAACAATTTTCACTACCTCCAAAAGTCAGTTTATTGAAACAAATTAATTTTTAAGTTGGTTTATAAGTCTTTTCACTCAGTTTTGTTTACAAGTGTAAACAAAATAGATTCTTCAGTCCCATATCAGAACTTTGTTTTTTGAAATGTTTACTTCTCAAAGCAGTACATAGTTTTTTTTTTAAGTAATGTCAGTAACTATGGGAAGCCTATCTAAATCACGTGAATTGAGTATGGTTGCTTCTTTAGAAATACTTGTCATTTGGGGTTATCTATACTAAGACTCATGTATTAAAAAGCAAAACACTAATGTGCAAAATGTGGGGTTTGAGAACAGGAAGACTAAGAAAGGCTTAATTAGAAAAATTAATAGAAGATTAAGTAATAAAGAAAAATTAATAAAGAAGAATATTTTTAGAACTTCTCATGAATTATCTAATCTTTAAAATTACCCTGTGTGAAAATATTTATATCATGATTTTGATGAAGAATATAAGATGCAGAGAACCCATATTTTGAGGATGACTCTGAGGATACAATCTTAATTGAATGAGTTGATATATCCCAAAAGAACCCAAATATGCTTCATGGAATAACATATTCTATATCTTTCAATTTTTTCATTCTATCCTTAGCACATTGTCTCACATACTTTGCCATTAATAAACTATGATAGAGAAAAGTGGAAGGTTGAAGTAGCTTGGAAAGAATAGGAGATAAATATATATGAAAACATGATCTCTGGAGTTAGAAAGGTTCACTAGGTAGATTAATTTTCAAACCACCCTGTTTTCTAAAATACAATAAGATTTGCAAAATGTCTTTAAACAAATAAACTGGCTAACATTACAATTTCTAACATCATATTTTACTCTAGGCTTAATTTTAATTACCACTTTTTTGAAGTGTTTTTCTTCATCATGGTATTTGCAGTTTATAAGTTGATCAACTAAATTAGTAATTAAACAGCATAATATACCAAATATAAAAATGTAAATAGTATGTGCTAAAATATTTTTTGGTTATCCATTCTTCTAAGGCAATATGTTAGTATTTACTAATAATTACTATCTATGAATAAAAATAAAGATCATTTACTAAAGAGATCAACAAATATTATAACAGGCACCCAGCCAGTTTAAAAGGTGAGTAACTCATGTATGCTTAAATCTCAGGCCACAGAATCAATCAGTTGTACCAGGAAAATAATCTGAATTCTAACTTCTGGCACCTATTTAAGCTATGTGACTGTATCTGGTTAATAGTCCACTAACAATAATCCACAAGAAATTTTCCATCACATTTGCATAAAAGGAATGATTAAATTGAAACCATTTTTCTATTATTGCTAAGGCTGAGTTATCTCTGGTAGTTTGGATGTATACTAGTAGATGTTTCTGATTTTCATAAAGAGAAAGTGGTCAAAGGTTTATCTTCAAGTCTCCTAAACAATGGCAATGCAGAACACAATTATATTTAAAATCATTTTCAACTGCCGAACTGGAGATATATATGTATATCTAGAATTATATCTATATTCAGAATTACTTTTTTCTTAGTTTTAATAACTCTTACAAATTTGTACATTAGAGATTTTAAAATGTACCCATGTCAAGATTAATATGAATTCAACTTCTGCTTCTAGTACAGAATTTCTAAAACAAAAATGTATGTTAAAAAACAAAGAACTTTGTTACTCTTACGCTAGAGTCAAAATAAAATGTGGCAGAAAAATAAACAATTAAATGAGTAAATTAATCTTACTCTGACAAAGAAAAAGTATTCTTATGCCATGTCTCCTTTCTAATGGTACTTTTACTTTGGAGAAAAGATGAAAGAAGAGACTGACAGAATAGCTGTTTTAGATAAAGTCCTCTTTTCTCTCCAATCCAATTTTTATTTGATCTAATCTATTTTATTGAATGATGATACTTACATTAAATCAGGTTGCTATGGAAATAACAGTGAGATCAGGCATTTACATGGCATGACATTACCTGACTTATTTCCCCTTAATTTAATAGGACATAAATTGAATTTGAATGTAAGATGCCTAAGAAAATCTATCACTAGTTTTTGTGGTTTAATTTCTGTATAGGGCCCTTTTACTTAACAATAATAATAAATTAGTGTCATAGTAAGACCAGTTTGATAATCATTCCTGTAATCTATTGTCCTTGATTAAGAAAGCATCTGTCAATGTATTTATCTACACATGACTGCTTTGTACATTTTGCTATAATCAAAAGATGTAACAAAAAGATATATTTCTATCTTCATAAAGTTTACAATTAGTAGACAAAATAAATGTATAGAAAAGATATAGCAACTAGAGATTTTAAAAGTTCAAACTATTAAAATGGATCAAAAAATATGGGGGCAGGAAATCTACCAGCTTGTTAGTAGGTGAGTTTAGAGAAGTTTAAAATATTCATGCTTCCAATAGTCCACTCTGGATATGCTGAGAATGTCTAAACAACATTCAAGATTGTTTGGGTTCCTAAAAGTATTTAAAACAAGTAATGGTTACAACAATGGAATTTCATATAGCATTTAATAACTATGAATGTTTTAAAATATTATACAATCAAGATGGTTAGGATATAGAAACACTTTAGAAATCAATTCAATCACTTCATATTCCAAGAAAACTTGAAGACCAAAAAGTTACTACTTGTCCAAGATGATCAAGTTACTTAGCAACAAATATAAGAATACAAATCACATGATTTAGAAATAGACCAGGCTATGTGCTATGTACTACTTATTTAATTCCCACAATATTCTGTGAATTTTTCATACATGAGGAAAATAAGATTCAGAGATTTAGGCCACCAGCTGAGATAACATAACCAGTGAATGGCAGAACCTAGACTGAATTATGGTTATCTAATTTGGAATCCTAAGCTCTGCTTGCTAGATAATTCATGTATTTAAAGGTATCAGCTTGCTTTTATGTTTCCATTTCTGAAATAAATGAAATGTTTCATTCTGGGTATTCATAGTGGTCAAAGAATTATGATTAAGGATATAATAGGGAGTTCTATCACACTTTAAAGATTTTTCTTCTGTCTTGGAAAAACAAATTCTAGCCTTTTCCCTCTAAGAGAGATGAAAGGATCTATCAACAGTCACAGAAATGCAAAGTGCAAAGCTTAATTATTGCTTTGGACAGTCCAAAATCTAATGTGGAGACATTTTTATGGAGATAATATGTTTCAAAATATATTAGACCAAAAACTCTTTCTTGAGGCTTTTTGAATGACAAATTTCCTGAAGCTGAAGTACAAGAAAGGGTGATTGTGAATCAGACAGTCTACAAAATGCCCTTTTCCAAGTGTCATATTTTAGCAGCCTCTCCATACTCAAACCATTGCACTCTGGCCCTTTAATTAAAAGGCATATCAGGAAGAAAAAATTGAGAAAAATGACAAATTGATGTTAAAATTCCTTCTTGAATTCACTCATGATGAGGTTCGTGTCCATGCCTTAAAACACCTGCTAAGTCTTTTAACATCACTGATCTTACGAAGTAGATAGCACTATTTACTGTTAGGACATAGCAAGTGTGATAAGAGTAGTAACACTTTATTAAGCAGGATTTACAGCAATGAAACCAATCTGTTTGGACACTTTGAGTGTACCTTACGAGGCAAACTAAGGTGACTGATGTCAGTTTGTTCATTGTCTACTCTAGGTGAGCATGTAATGGTGCGTGCAGAGAGCTGACACTTCCATTTATTTTCCTAAGTCATCTGAAATTTCTGTATTTTCTTTCACATACCTTTGTTGAGTAAATAAAGAATTGGACAGAATGATTGAACTGATTATTTTAGAAGATGTATATTTTACTGTTTATTCTCTCCTAATTTTAAAACAATCCAACATAATGAGCAAAATGTGTAAGTAATTAACCAAAGGAATTTTCATTTTGTTCTTGATAAAATCTCCTTCAGCTTAAATTTGGAGTATAACAAAGTCCTTCAATATATTACCTTTATTTTGATTCTCTTTGGAATCAAATTCACAACATTTTTACTTCTTATATTTTTATTCTAAAGTCTCCTACCTGGTTTTCCCACTTCTGGATTTTTTTTACTTCCAACTCAAATAGTGCATGTGGACAGATTAATAACCCTAAAACATAGCTCTAAACCTGTCACTCTTCTATTGATATTTCTTCGATGGCTGCCATATCCTAAAATAAAATTCAAATTCCCCAGTTTGACATTCACAGGGCTCTGTTTGGCCTCAAACTGCCCTATCAGTAATAACTTCTACTTCCTCCCCTCTCTTTACTTATTCCCCAGTCTGACTGAACCCCTCAACCTTTCAAGACTGTCTTCATATTTATTTCTCCCACAATGTCTTATTTCACAATCAGGTTCAAATATTAAGGACACCTTGTACATAGTTAGTAGTGGCCTCTTATTTTTTCTTGAAAGCTCAAAAGTTTGTTTTGATGGTAATAAAAAAGAGTGAAAGACGTGAAAAAATATATATTTTGGAAGTAAAATTGTCAGGAGCTAGCAATTGATTAGAAAAGGTAAAAGTCTGTGATAACTTCCAGATTTCTAACTCATTTACTCTGATAATACTATTGCTGGTAACTTTATGGAATATAAAGAAAACCACTGGGTGGAGGAGGGTGGGGCTGGGTCACAGACAGATGCGATGAGCTCAGTATGAGGTAGGACAGGTTTGAACAATCTACAGGACATAGGAATAGTGGGCAGCTGGATTCATCAGCCTTAGCTCCAAAATAGGTCAGGCATAGAAAGTCAGGGTTGGATCATTTACAATAACTATAGGTCAAACACTGAGAGGGAATGAGATCACTCAAAGGAAGTATAATAGAGAGGAAAGAATGAAAAGGCTCATAGAAGACCCTAAGGTTTATTAGAGCAAAAGGAGAAACTGAAGAAAGAGACTAAGAATAAATCCTAGTAAGGAATGTCAATGTCAAGGAAGATAAAGAAGCAAAAACAAAACAAAAAACACTAAGAAACAATAAGTCATTCATTAGTCAATATAGCTTAGATTGATGCCAAGAAATAAAAAACCAAGAGGTGTTTATTAAATTTGTCCATAAAGAGACCATCAGTGTCTTTTTCAAGAGAAGTTTCTGTGGAGTGACGTCAGCAAGGCACATTGCAATTAGAAGAGACGTGATTGGCACTGGGGAGTAAAGACCAGGAGTTTGAACTACTCTTTCAAGGAGCTCAATTTAGAAGGGAATGATACAGAATGTAACTAGAAAGAGATGAGGATATTGTTATTTATTAATTTACCCATTGTAGTACAGGAGACATAAATGTATTTATACTCAGGGAGAAAAAACAAGGAAGAGATAAAGATATGAAGATATTGGAGAAAAAGAGACAAATGTATATGACTAATGAAAACCTATATTTGTTTTTAAAATTCGTTTTAAAAATGTATGTGTATATATGTGTGTGTGTGTATGCACATATACATATATAATTGCATGTGCATGTTTTTATGGGCACACATTTATACATGTGTATGTTAAGATACATAGGTCCATCTTTTATTTTGTCATTGTATAGAAACAGTCCAGAAAGATGTATAACAAATTGCTAAGATTTGTAATCTATGGAGCTAGAGATTGGAGGAAATTCTTGTGGGATATTTACCTTATAAATTCTCCCTTTTTTCTTGTTCTCTATTATTGTAATAACAATAAACTAAAAGAGTTTAGCAAGAATAAAATGAGTCTTTTAGGATTAAGAAATAGGACAAACACTTTTGGAATTTTTAAAATATAAATCTAGGCCTTTAGTCCAGGGAGCTCTTCATTTAGTAAAGTGGGTTCCTAACACCTGTTTTAAAAATATAATGTTCCACAGGTGCACTGCATGGCCAGGGAAAGAGAGAGAACTACTGCTCATCTAGACAAATGAACATAAATCCAGAAAGAACAAATCATTTGAATGTAATAGCTATGTAGCAGATTTAGATTTGTGGAATAAAATCACTTTTTTTTCCAACTATAATTGTCTTAATGACCTATGGTAAAATGAATCACAATGATGTTCCTCACTCATTGAATGAATGAATGAATGAATGAAAGGAAGATGGTACAAGTAATAATTTCTTAATACACATTACCACCATGCTTTTGGGCATGGTATTAGCAACTATGAACAAACAACAAGGAAGAAAGACCTGTTAGAATAACTCTAAAGCAGAACATGCTTGACATTTTAGAGCATAAGGTAGTAATGATAATGTTGACCTAAAATGAGTCTTTCAACATTGAAATAAAGGATTGCTCTTGGGTATTGAGTGACATGCAAAAATTATACCTCAGAATCCTAGTCTATTAATTATGAAGTGTGTGTGTGTGTGTGTGTGTGTGTGTGTGTGTGTGTGGTGTGTAGGGGAAACCAGGATTAAATGAAGAGAAGTTTTCCAGAAAAATTTCAGCGTTTAACATTGTAACTCAGATGGCAGATAATACCTAACAATTCTTAATACTGCCTTTAAGGACTACCTTGCTTCATATGGTTCATCTGTGAGAAAGTGAATGTTTTGAATATCACATAATATACATGTTCCTATTTAGTAAAAGCAACATTCTAGTGGTGTAACTGCAATTCACGGCTCATGAGAATTTATTCATTTGTATTATGTAGCTCCTTCTTTTAAATGATCTAACTAGCATTCTATGTTTAAAAGAATATGTAACAGTCAGACTGCTTGAGATTTTAATTTTCTTTTTTACAGTTTAGTGTTCCTAGTATAGATCTTTCATCGCCTTTGAACTTCTGTCCATTGCTATATGCAGATAGGTCTATTTTATCTTCATTCTACTTTTTACACGTAAACTAGGCTACCTTTACACTTGAGATAATGACAGAATCAATGTTATGGTCATATCCTTAGAAAGGATCTGTGATTTTAAGCATTATTTTCTCATGAGATGTTATTAAAAATTAGATTCAATATTTAAGAGTAAAAAAGAACTTTCAAAATGTAAAAATTCCTCACAGTTTGGTTTGCAATTTTGCTTTTAGATTTCAGTTCTCCGTGAATAATATGTTAAAAACTCCCTTGAGCTACAGGAAAGAGCAATATATCAAAGATACAAATATGAACAGTGTAAAATATAAACTAGTGAAAATTATAAGCAAAATCACATTTGGAGTTAATAAAGACCAAGAGCAGTTCTTTATTCAATGTTACCGAAACAAAAAAAAGAAAGAAAAAAGAAAATGTCAGCCCCATTGATCCACTGGGTGAATCCCATACATTCAACATATTGCTGACTCTTTTATATACTCTAATAATCTGACAATCCAAACATACTAATTAGCAGTAATTATCTAATTGTAGTTCATAAAAGTCTTAAATATTATAATGCTAAATGCCAGAATGTCATTAGTCTCATTTTCAACATATTTATTGTAACTTTTATAGCTAGACACAAAAGAGGTAAGAAAATGTTTCTAAATTTTCAAGTATTTCAGGTATACTAAACTTTAACTGAGATAATTCACATTACAATTCATCAAAGTACTGAATTTTCCCCAAGCCTCATTAAAATGATAAGTGGTTTTCAATAGGGAATACACCACATCAGCAATTTTATCTATATTTATTATAAATGATACATACATATGTAATTAAATAACACTTTACCTTCCACTAACCCAGCTTACTAGCTCCTTTTATTAAAAAGTATGTAGAAATTATATTTCCACACTGACAACATGTAAGTAATTTGCTTAGACTTTATTCATCAAAATTACTAACTGGAATTATTATTTCTCTTTGGATCTGTCTTCCCTGAATTTATCTTTCTATGAGACTCCTGACCTCTCTTCTATATTTTTAAGTTTTGGCTGAAGAATGAAGATACCCCTGAAACATAAAAGCCATTTTAGAGGGAGCAGGTGTTTGAACATTATTGAAGGTCATTTTGTCACTGAAATGAGCCTCTCTTTCGTTTCAAAAATGATAATCAGTGTCTTGAGTACAGCTATTTTTTGACTAGAAAGTAAGAAAACATTTGCATTTCCAAGTTCTCACTCCTGCTATTCTAATTTGATTGAAAGATGGGAATTAAGATTTATTTACATGATTCAGTCCCCTGTCATTTTCCCTGTTAATAAGCCTAGACTAGGAAATATGTGTATGTTTACATGTGAGTGTGTTTGTGTGTGTATTCACATATGTTATTCTCACAGAATGGTTCAAACTCATGAGAAGTGCTTGCTGTCATGTTTTTGATGACTGTATTCAGATAATGGATGACAGGGCTTAATGAAAACATTCTCCATATAATAGTAACCCCGAGCTGTCATTGCTTTAGGGCAAGAGTCCTGCAGGGGTAGAAATCTAGTGATCAGTTGATATGACAAGAGAGATTAGATTTAGGAGAGATCAATAGAACAATTCTGTTCCACAAATTTTATTATTATCTTTCCACTAGCTTAGCTGAAATATAGAATCCGATTGATTCATTTTATTACTGTGTCCTCAAACATAGGTCCCTAAACAGTGTGTAAAGCATACAGAAGGCATTAACCTTAATCAACGCAACCACCTAAGTAAATTCTATACATTTTATTAATACTTTAATTAACTTTAAGGTTTATTCTATGTAAAACTGTCATTTGTGTTAGGACTCCTTTATGGTATAATCCACGTAAGACAGAGATAGTTAATAGTAGCTACTCTCAGCTTTTTAAATTTTACCAGTGAAATCATACTTCTGAAAAAGAACTGTACAGTGTTGAATATTGTGAAAGCAAGAATGTATATGAGTCTATCAAGCTGAAAGATTTTCCTCTATTCCTAGTTTACTGAATTTTAAATATTCTTTGTATGTTTTGGAATACAGTCCTTTATCAAATGTGTTTTTTGTAAACATTTTCTCCCAATCTGTGCTTGTCTCATTTTCCTTACATTGTCTTTTGCATAGAATTTTTAATTTTTAAAAGTCCAGCTCATCAATAATTTCTTTCAGGGATTGTGCCTTTGGTGTTGTACCTAAAGTCACTGCAACACCCAATGTCATCCAGTTTTTTTATTATGTTATTTTCTAGGAATTTTATAGTTTTGTGTTTTACTCTAAGTCTGCGATGCATTTGGAGTTATTTGAAGATTTTAGTTACTGATTCATTGTTACTAACTCAATGCTGTTCCTATAATTGTTTTATTCATTTCAGTATACTCATAAATAACACTAACATGAAATGATAAGGCATAATTATTCCTCTCCTGCAATAATCCTGTCTTCATATACCTCATAGGTCCATTCCCTACTGTTATACAAAATATTTTGTCATTATTAATAACTGTGACACCACCAAAATCTCAATTTCAAGCATCTCAAATCACTACTTTTCTTTTCAGCTGATACTATCCAGTACTTCCATATTAACAATATTTCAACCTCACTGGGACTCATAATTCATTGACTACTTTTTTTCAATGTCTCAAAGGCTTATGTTAACTTCTTTCACATATATTCTAAAATATCTTGCATGTTTCTCAGTTCATTTTAAGTAACTGACTAAATGAACATCGTTATTAATTCTAACTTTATTTTCCCAGCTTATTTACCCTTGTAGCTGCATGTGGACAGAGCCAACAAAAACTATGCTGATTGGCCTGTTGCTTCACCCCTCAAAAAAAAAAATCCTTTTTACCACCACTTAAACCAGAACCCTATTTACCTACTTCTATGAAAAATCCTTAAAGTCATTAATACTCACTGTCTTAATTCCTTTTTGAATCTCCAATCAGGTTTTTTCAGCATGTCTACTTTCCTCTCTCCCATACAAGTAGACTCCACCCCTACCACCACTGTGCTGAAACATGTCTAATGTTTTAGTGACCTACAGGGTGCTAAATTCAATGGCAAAGTCTCAGTCCCCCTCTTTCAGAATAAAACCCTTAAAAAATAGCCTAAAACTGCTATCTTTGTAAATTTTATTTTGTTATAATTTAAAACAAAATGAGATTTTTAAAATATTTATTCTGGTTCATGATGAAATTCAGGTAAACTATGCATCACTACCACCATTTTGCCAGAGTTCCTCACTGTCATTCTTGAACAATTACTTTTCAAATATTAAAATTCTAAGTTGGCAATTATTTTCTTTGTCATTTGAAAACATGATTCAATTGTCTTCCAATTTGTACTGTTTCTGTTTACAAGACAGCTATCAAATTTGTTGTTTATTTGAATATAATCTGTTTTATTCATGTGGTTGCTTTTAAGATGTTCTATCTGTCTTTGACTTTTGGCAATTTTATTAAAATGTGGTTAGTTCTGGATTTTTAAAATTTTTCTTTCTTCAGTTTGTCAGGCTTGAATCTTCAATAGCTGATTTAATGTATGTAATTTTATGTGTCAACTTTATGTTGTGTAAACTTGTTTTATGTGTAAATTTGATAGGCCAAGGGGTGCCCAAACATTTGGCCAAAGTTTATTCTGGATGCATTTGTGAGTGTGTTTCTGGATGAGACTAACATTTGAATCAGTAGTCTGAATTAAACAAAATGCCCTCCCTAATGTGAGTGGGCCTCATCTAATTAACTGCAGACTTTAGCTGAACAGAATAAAAAGGCTGAATAAGCAGCCTTCTTTTTTAAATGCTGAGCAGTCAAAAAGTCATGTTTTATTATATCTGAAGAATTTCATAATTCAAGCAACAAAACTGTACATTTTACAGTCACATTCTATTTGTAAACAGTTAAAACCCATTGTCTTCTTTTGCATCATAGGACACAGAATCAAAGCAATGAAATGATAGCAAATTCTGTACCTGCTTGATTATCTTTAAATGGGACTTCAGTCTTTTCCAGCCTTTGGACATTTTGAAACATCAGCTCTTCTTGGGTCTTGAGCCTGCTAGCTTTCATACTGGAACATGGTACACCATCCACATTCCTGGTTCTCAGACATTCAATCAGACTGAAACTACCCATCTGTCTTCCTGGGTCTCCAGCTTGCTGACTAGAGATCTTGGGAATTGTCAGCTTCCATAATCACTTGAGCCAATTCCTTAGAATCTCTCTCTATCCTCTCTCTCTACCAACATTTCTTCTCTTGGTTCTATTTCTTTCATACTTTTCCTTCTGGGACTCCTATGTACATTCATAAGTCATTATTATACACTCTATGTTTCTTATGATCCTGTATTTTTTTCTCTAAGTCTTCCAATGTTTAATTCTGGATAACTTTTGGCCACTCATTTTCTAATTAATTCTTTACTGGTATATAATTTTAAAATATATATCCTGAATTCCAAAATTTTGTCTGTTATATAACCATTTCTAGAATTTTCACTTGGTTCATATTAAGTTTTCATTTCTCTGTTCAAATTCTCAGTTTGAGTTTTTAATCATCTTATACATAGTAAGCATAGTTATTTTAAGCCCTATATTTGCTAACTTCAATATATATATTTCCCCAATGAGCTATTTCAGTTGTCATTTTTTCTAGCTTTATTCCTAGTTTCCTTATCTTTTTTATGAGCCTGGATATTTTTTACTATGTGCCAGACATTGTATTTATAATATTTGTAGAAATACTACTAGGCCAAGAATAATGTTATTTTCCTTTAAAAGGAGAAACTTTTCAAGGACTAAAAGAATTCAAAGCCAGCTTGCAGCTTCTGCAGGTGCTTTTCTGCATCCACATTATTTATATTCTGAAGAAGAGCCATTTTACTTACATTCTGGACTCTCAACCTATGTGTTCTGAAATTGTCAAATTCCTCCAGGGAAAAAAATGACCATAAATACTAAGCTCATTTTCTTAAGTCAATATTCTCCTCCAACTCATGGCCTACTACTTATTCACTTTCTTGACTATTGTCTGATGCTTTTAAGTAAATATTTTATATGTCACTGAGATTTTCTTGTGTTTCACAATTTAAGGTAAGGTCTAACCCTTCGAGTTCAAAATTATACAATATAGAAGTCCTGATTTAATATTTTTAGAAATATTAAGACTTAGAGATATGATTCCCTTTTGAAAGATGAGGAACATGTGGATTAGAAGGATTAACTGATCATTCTGAGGTAATATAGCTAAGTGGAAAAATTGATTTATATCTGAATTTAAAATCTGTGCTCTTTTTCTTTACTTTTATATAAAGCACACATATGAAGTGTCTACTGGGCTGTAGGATCAATTTTAAATGCTTTACAAATATCAAGTCTTTAATCCACTAAGGATAAAATGAGATGTTACTATCCCACTTACAGATAAGGCAACTGAAAAAACAGATAGTTAAGTACATAGCAGAGCTAAAGTTTTCACATAGGTAGTCTTGTTCTTAACCCATGTTTTTAATCACTTTTTCCACAGAATAAAATATTTCCTTTAAAGTATAATGAAAGATGGTAAGAATAGGAGGATCAGAACCTGGAACATTATGAATTTCGTTTCAAAATATCTTTCCATACAATCAATAATTCAACAAGCATAAATTAAAAATTCACTGTATGCATACCACCGTACTACAAACTTCTCTTTACTTGGAAACTATGTGTATGTGTGAGTGTGTATGTTGGATATAGTAAAAACATAGTTCAAATGAAATAATTATCAGAGAAACTTCATGTGTAAATAAAACATTTATTAAGTATGTACTATGAAAACAAAGTACACACTAAAGACTTTTGGGCATATAGATGACATCATGAGCAAGTACATTTTCTCCACTGAGATAATCCACACTGCAGTTGAGAAAACACAACAGAAATATTTTAAATGTTAAGTAACCGTGAAAAAAATTACACAGTCTGTGTCACAACAGAGTATGTTATTAATTAATGAGTTTCCATAGCTCTCATACTTTCAAAATGAGAGAGAGAATAGCTAACATCAATAAGAAAAAATAATGAGTAAAACATTCACAATGGTAATAATAGTGCCTTTTAATATATATTTTATAACTTACAGAGCATTTTCAAAAACAAGCAGATTTATGTATTTATTTGGTGGTAGTTGGTTTCTTCAGGAAAATACATTGTCTGGCATATAGCAGAGTTTCAGTAAACTTTTATTGATCAACTTAAAAGAAGGAACTAAGTGAAAACATAAAAGTAAAAAAGGACAAAAAGTATTTGAAAGTCTGTGAGCACTGTTTTCCTATCTTAGTTGTATAAAATAGTAGATTGTTTTTACTTCCTCTCTACTTAATTCAATGAATATGTATGTAATGTAAACAGGCAACTAACCTTCACGAAAATTTTTTACTTTATTTGCTTACTATAAAGGTTGAAAAATGCATTTAATATTCAATTTTAACTCAGATTGTGACACATAAGATTCTCACTCTTGTCAGTCTTCCCTATCTTTCTGTCTAAATTTTCTTTACATTTCTTAATCACAGATACATTATTAATAAAATAAAATAATTGGTTAAGGTGTGGACATGGGATTTTTTATATTTTTCAATTATTAAGAAAGATTCAGGAATTTTACAGTCTTCAACAATAAAACTAAACATGTCTTACAGTATAAACCATCTAGTTAAAATATCTTAAGCTATAAATATATTATCTATAGTGAAGTCATAGTATTTTAAGAGTTATCAAATTGCATATACTTACATTAGACATCCAGAAAATTTTGGAGGAAAGGTAGCTTTAAATATCTAATCAGTGATTATCAGAGAAATGCAAATCAAAACTACAGTGAGGTATCACCTCACACCAGTCAGAATGGCCATCATTCAAAAGTCCACAAACAATAAAAGCTGGAGAGGGTGTGGAGAAAAGGCAACCCTCGTACGCTGTGGGCGGGAATGTAATTCGGTGCAGCCATTATGGAAAACAGAATGTGATTCCTCAAAAAACTAAAAACAGACTTGCCATATGATCCAGCAATCCCATTCCTGAGCATATATCTGGAGGGAACTCTAATTTGGAAAGATTCATGGACCCCAATGTTCATAGCAGCACTATTTACAATAGCCAAGACATGAAAACAACCTAAATGTCCACTGACAGATGACTGGACAGCGAAGTTGTGGTATACTTATACAATGGAATACTACTCAGTCAAAAAAAACCAACACAATAATGCCATTTGCAAGCAACATGGATGGACCTAGATATCGTCATTCTAAGTTAAGCCAGAAAGAGAAAGAAAAATAGCATATGATATCATTCATATATGGAACCTAAAAAAAAAAAAAGAGAAAAAAAGACGACACTAATGAACTTACCCACAAAGCAGAAACAGACTCACAGACATAGTAAACAATCTTATGATTATCAGGGGAAAGAGGGTAGGGAGGGATGAATTTGGGAGTTTGAGATTTGCGAATGTTAGCCACTATACATAAAAATAGATTTTAAAAAAACAAGTTTCTTCTGTATATCACAGGGAACTATATTCAATATCTTGTAATAATCTTAAATGAAAAAGAACATGAAAACAAATATATATATGTACATGCATGACTGGGACATTGTGTTTACACCAGAAACTGACACACTGTAACTGACTGTACTTCAATAAAAAACAAAATTTAAAAAATCCTTATTTTACATAAGAAGTAACGGAAGCCCAGAAAGAGTAAGTGATTTACCAATTTCTCATAGCTACTTAGCATTTAGAAAGGGATTATCTCACTTCAATATAGGATTCTTCCCAACTAAAAAGATACAGCACTCCTCTATTTTATGTGTCACTATTTTACATGTATTTTTTATGTTGAAATATTTGCTGTGCTTTCATCGTATCTAAATTTCAAAGCTTTTAAATGAAATATGAATCTGGGTTATAATATACTCTGAGATTAATTAATAAACTCAAATGTGGATGATACTTTTTGAGCACAATATTCCCCCATTTGAGATAATCATCCTAAACCAGTTGATACAGGATAGCAGTGACTTGTACAATAAAATATTTATTTAACAAGAACATATATAACCTTTACTGATACTCTTCTAAGCACCTTATAAATAATAATTTATGTAATTTTCATAATACCCTCTGAGCGTTTGTAGAGTTAACATTTTATAGATGGGGATCCAAAGACAGAAAAGATAAATAACTTGTCCAAGTTACTACAGTTAGTAACTAGAGGAATCAAAGTTCTATGTCTAAACCACTACTTTTAAGCTGCACTTCTGTTTATCTTAACATTTAAACTTCTCTAACCCATATTTTGCCACCTCACCCCACTTGTTGCCAGGATTTTATAAAACATCAAATGGTAAGATTTTCCATAAAAATATAATTTTTTAAGACAAAAGGAGACGTTTTGCCAATGGTCAGTGAAAACTATGGCTAACACCCATGTTGAACTTTCTAACATGCAAATGTTGACATAGCACATGAGACTCTCGGAAGTAAATAGTAGCAAATACAATGTACATTTTAAGTTTATATGGGAATTATACCTCTCTAGGATATGGTATTCAGTTGGGACTCATCTTTCTCAGAATTCTCCGTGTCATGTCCCCATAAATGAATGTTTGGATGGCCATGTGGAAAATTTAGGAACAAATATAAATGCCAGAAATTTCTGTTTTAGAGATTAAAAGTATAATCCCAAAACTAAAAATATTGCCACTTAAAGCTGTCAAAACATTTTGTTACTCAACTGTTTGCTCTGCTTAAAATAGTATAAGGACAAATGATTCAATTTTAATACTGGCTTTTATTGTGTTGAATTAATAATTCAGAGAAAGTGGCTGATGAGCACCTGGTGCAGAAAGTATTTCCTGATGAGTAGATCTCCTAGTGTGTGCTGGTTGAGATTTAGAAGTTCCCAGGAACCCTAAATAATTCGTGCAGCTGACTAGCATGCATCGCACACTTTTTCCTTCAACCCTTCTTTATTCCTTTTTATCCTGGTTTAGGTAGAGAAAAGTCTCATTGTTTAGTAACACATAGATTTTACTTTGATGAGAGATTCTAATTTTAAGTAGGAGCAAGTTTTGTTTTTCTTGCAGATGCTCCATTCTGAAGAATTTGAGTATTAAACCTAGTCTTAAAAAAGAAGTGAAAACGCAGTCACCAATATACTTTATGGAGAACCAGGTTCAACTGTCTCTGAGGGCTTGGCCTCCATCAAATGAGGACTCAGAAAGGATAGAAGTGAGACAGTGTAGGAGTTTAAGAACACAGGAAAACCAAGGATTACAAAATGTTCCAAATACTCATCTGAGCCTGTAAGTGCTAAAAGATACTCAGTAGGAAGGGTACAGTAATATTATCACTATCCTATAGACTTTGTAACTATTTCTGAAGGGTTCCTGATGTTTTATCCTTTTGAAGTATAGGACATATCCAACCCTTGAGACATGCTGTACAAAACAGAAAACTTACACCTTACAGTGCTCTTGTCCCATTTCCATGAATCATATAAAGTCGTCATAAAAAGAACATTTGAAGATGACCTGATTATTTGATATTTTGGAATGCAGACACTAGTTAGTTAATTAACAACATTTGTCTGTGTATTACCCTTACCAGGTTCAGACATTTTCAGATTAATTATCTTCCTTTACCATAAGAGAAAGAAGCAGTTAAACACAATCTACAAAGTCAATAGGGAAAACACTGTCCCCATTTTATAGACAAGTTCTGAAGTGCTTAGGGATGTTACCTTATTATCCATTATATTTAATGAAAAAATAAAAAAGCAAGGGACAAGGAGGAAAATAGAACAGGTCTCATTCTTTTCAGGTCAAGTGGATGTTTAGTCTGTCACTGAAAAATATGTTCCTAGGGAATGCCATTTTTTTTTTTGAGAGGAGAAATGTCAATAGGAAAAAAAATGCAGCCTTTATAGCAACACCAACTCAGATAATTTCTCAGTACTACTCTAGTAACAACTTGATCATCTTTGAGCCTGTTCTTGGTATCAAAATTCCTAGAAGCACCATTCTAAGGAACACTGTATAAAAAAGACACTTAGTAAATGCTGATCACAAGTTATATATGAAAATTCAATACCTTTTCTTATATGTTTTAATTATTTATTATATATAAAATTTTAAAATACTACTTTTGGCTTTCAAAATTTTATATAATCATCTAAACAGAATCAGAAGGTGCAAATTATACTCTCCAAAAAGAACCCATGAAACAAAATATAAAAAGTGTATTTTATACTTATAGAGAAACTTAGAATATTTTCAGACATACTAAAATTGGTACTATCATAAAGTGTGTGTGTGTGCATGCGTGTATGTACCTGTGTGTGTATGACTGTTTATACCAGCATGGTAGTGGGGATAAATGTAAAATTATATGTTGTACATAAATTCATTAATAACAAAATGCAGTCAAAATTTCTTGATAATAGTATATTGAAAAATAATGACTATTGAAAGTCAGCCCTCAGTAAAAGAAAAAAGTAAAAAAAGAAAAAGAATGACAATCAATTTTTGGAGAAATTAATTAATTCAATGTCATTGATATGGTTCACATTACATTCTATTTGGGGGCAAAATTTTAAAAGTATACTTTTTTATAATTGTACAAGGGAAACGATAAAAAAGTCCTTTTTCAGAGAGGAAAGGTTAATAAGAGACTCAGTCAGAAGATTCTGCACATATAGACAAAAAACAGTACTGATAACATATGGTAAATAATTGTGAGCATTGTCACAAGAGCCTTAGAAACAGAACAGAATTGTCAGTCACCTCCAAAACTGCAATTCAAATTCACATTACATTAGGAAATATAATAAATTCGGCTAATGCAGTGTAAATAGAACTGCTGGTGCACGTTCCTAAAATATATGTGGGGTAATTTAGATTTTAATTTAATTAGTTGTTTAAAATCGGACAATTTCTCCCTCAAAATTTGGGGCTGTCAAAAGTTAACAACCATCTTCCTTAACCTAGCAAACTAAAAAGGATACTGAATAATTCTGAATGGCACTGACTCTTCTGTAGGAATGATATGAACCATGGCATTTGATTTTTTATGTAAAATATGAAGGCATCCACAGACATGAATGATGCATAATATGGAAAGATGACACAAAAATTAAAATATTATTGATGAAATAAAAACTTGAGAGAAATGTCACTAACTTTATTTTCATAGATTTTCAATATGCTTAGCCCAGGAGTAAATTTTGTATTTCTTCAAGTTGACAAAACTTTTAAGACAGGTAAAAAAAATAAAGCATTTACTGAGTGTCTTCTGTATTATTCAAACAAAATATCTACAAGAAAAAAGAGGCCCTTCAATTCCTGGTGCTAGCATATTCTTTCACTTCTCTTTTCTAGCTATTTCATGACAGGAATCACACTCATGCAACCACCAGTTATACCAAGAAATAGAATTTTTCCAGCACATCAAATTCCTATTTATGAGCTCTCAAAGCAACTACCCTCGCGAATGTGCTCACTACTCTAATTTCTACTCCCATAGTTTGTCTATTTTAAATTTCATATGAATAGGATCATACTGTATGTATTGTTTTGGATTTGGATACTTTTGTTCTTATTGTGAGATTAATTCATGTTAACAGAGATGAGTATTTTTGTTCACTTTTGTCACTGTGTTATTCCACTGCATAAATGTACCATAATTTATTGATACACTGTAGTATTTATGGGCCCTTGGGTTTTGTCTGTTTGGGGGTTATGAGCATGTTTGTACAGCTCTTTTGGTGAACATATGTACATTTCTGGGGAGGTTTAAATCTAAGAGTGAGATTATTGGTTCACTTATCAAGTTCACTGACCTTTCTGTCTGCTATATATAATGTGCTGTTAATCACAATATTATAATATTCAGTTTATTTTCATCTCAGTCATTGGAGTTTTCACCCCTGTTAGTTTGATTTTAGTCATATATATACATATATTTCATGTCTCTACTTATTGTTTTGAACAGAAAGCACACAGTTATCATAATGCATTCAATGTCCCCGTCTACTAATTCTAACATCCATATCAACTATAAGCTGTTTTTCATTGACTTCTTTTTCTTTTTCTTAAGGATCCTATTTCCTTCTTCTTTGCATTCCTTATAATCTTTGATTGGATGTCAGACATAGTGAATTTTATCTCTTTAGTGGATTTTTGTTTTATTCTTGAGCTTTGGTCTGGACACAGTTAAGTTACTTGAAATTCTGACAATTTTGGATCTTGCTTTTAAAATTTATTAGGTAGAACCAGAGCAGCTCTCAGTCTAGGATTTGTTATTCTACGCAATTAAGTCAAGACTCATATGAGTACTCTACACAATGCCCCTTGAATTATAAGATTTTCCTGTCTGGCTCTAGGAGCAGACACTCTTCCCAGCCTTGTGTGACCACCGAGTACTGTTCCCTCTAATTCCATCAGATGGTTCTTTTCCCAGTCCCAGGAAGCTTCCTTATATGCATGCACTCGTCAATACGCTGCTAAATTTTTAAATATTCATGAGCAGGGAAGAGACAATGATCCACCTATGTCCCTGGTTATCTCTCTGAGGAGCTCTCTATTTGATTCACTTGTAAGTATGCATACAAAAATAAGGTCATACAATATAAACACCTTTATAATATTACATAGTATATAGGTACCACAATTCATTTTTAGTTTTTTCCTTATAAAAATAATATCAAAGTATTTCATTGTGTGTGTGTTTATTATTTTAGTACATCTTTGGATTAAGTAACAATGTACTAATTGAGCAAGAAAATAGAGGATCTGAATAATCAGCAAATTCAGTCAAATAGAAATACACAGAATTTTGTATATTGCAGTTAAAGTATATGCATACTTCTTATATCCATAATAAATTTACAAAAGTCAGTCTGTTATTTGGCTATAAAAATTCTTATGACTTCATAATAAAAACAGAAACAAACATCAAAAAATTTTCAAGAACATATCAATCTCAATGCTAGAATACTGCCTACCAAATTACTCCTGTATTAATCACTATATCTCATCTAAAATTAAAAGTTAAAAGATAAGACTTCATATCAAAACTTATGCTATGGTAATGAATCAGAGATATAATTTGAGGTATACTTTGTTTTATATTTGCTTATCAATGTATCTTAATATAGTATCAGAAAAGAAAGCAATGTTTTAACAGGATGTTTCTTTTGTGCACTTTATAATAGCAAAAATATGTAAAATATCTAGAAGTGCAAAAGTTGGAGACTGCTTAAATTGATCATTGCACAAACATTTAAAAACGGATAATAAGGGAATCATTAAAAGGATTTTTTTATCTAAATTTATTAACATGGAACAATGTTCAATAATATAAATAGGTAGGTGAAAATGATGTCAAATGGTCATTGTACAATCCCATTGTAAACAAAACTGCATGGATGTTTACAGATGTAAATGTGTGTATGAGTGTGTGCAAAGAAAGATACTAAAAAAAATGTCCAGCAAATAATTAGCAGATTAATAGCTTACAAAGATAATGGCAATTTTTGTATTAGCCCTTATACATTTTTGGATTATGGAGTCTTTATAAAAGATTCAAATTTTTATAAGAGCAAACAATAAAACTATTTTAATAAAATAAATCTCAAATTAGTTTCCAACAGACATAAGCTCTCCTAAATAACTATCTACATGTTATTAGTAAATGTATACTTTTAAATATATTGTTTAATATTTTGCATATCTTTCTAATTGGATATTATTTAAATATTTGGGAGAAGTCATAATTAACTTCCCTGACTAGCAATACTTAATACTTTAAAAGATGTGCTAGTGAGAAAATGTAGATTCATTTTATCTTTTTCTTTTACCAAGTAAAATTATTACTTAACTTTTTTATGTGTGTGTTACTCTGGAGTTTGTTCAGGGCATATGTTAGCAGTGTAAGAAAGTGCCAGGAAATAAACTTCCTATGCAGCTATGTATAAGCTTGTTTCTAAAGATACAAGATTGTTTATCTTTCTGTAAAATTGTCATTGGAATATGGATAGGTACTTCATTAGATTGCTTTGGGTAGTATGAACATTTTAACAATTTTCTTTTTTTTTTTTGCTTTTATTTCTATTGCCTAGGTAGAGTGCCCTAGGAGAACACTGCTGAGATTTATGTCAGATAATGTTTTGCCTATATTTTCTTCTAAGAGATTTATAGAGGCTTGTCTTATGTGTAAATCTTTAAGCCATTTTGAATTTATTTTTGTGTATGGTGTGAGGGAGTATTCTAACTTCACTGATTTACATGCAGCTGCCCAGCTTTCCCAACACCATTTGCTGAAGAGACTGTCATTACTCCATTGTATGGTCTTGCCTCCTTCGTCAAGATTAATTGAACAAAAGTTTGTGGGTTTATTTCTGAGCTCTCTATTCTGTTCCTCTGATCCATTATGTCTGTTTTTATACCAGTACTATGCTGTTTTCTTTACTGTAGCTCGGTAGTATTATCTGAAGTCTGGGAAGGTTCAAGCTCCAGCTTCATTCTTTTTCTTCATTATTGCTATGGCAATTCTGGTTTTTGTTTTTTGTTTGTTTGTTTGTTTTGTGATTCCATATAAATTTTCTTTTATTTAAAATATACTAAAAGTAATCCCGAAACCAGGCATTAAGTTGAAAAATAATTGCCATAAAATGAAAATTTTAAATTATATAATTGTTTTTGAAGAGTATACGTGTGAATATGGCTTACCAATAATAAGAAAACACCTAAAAATGGTAAAAGGATTTAATGAATTGAAAAAATTCATTCAAAGTAAAATAGGGCTTCACTGTATTAATATGAAAATCCAAAGCTAACAAAACCTGCTTTTTCTATTAATATTTAAAACAAATATTCCATTATATTGCAACATACTAAACTGGTTAATAATGAAACAGAATTATCAATGCTATAAACCTAAATGTTTTTCATCAATAGTACAGTTGTTGTTATTGATCCATGTATCAATGAACATCCATTAAATTTGTTAAATGATTTTTTATTTAATTTTTCTTATACAGTTAACAAAATGTATAATAGTACTGATTTTTATCAATGTATACTAAAACCACAAATACAATGACAAAGATTTGTTTTTACATTTCTGCTTCTCAAGCAGGGAAGGGAAAACAATTTTGCTACTTTATAGACTAGTCCCTAATTAACAGACCCTAAGTGGAAAGAATATTTCCTATTATGTATGACAGTATCAGTAAAAGAATGATTATATTCACAATGTTGAACCATAACATAGGGTAAAATAAGCACAAAATAATATTCAAATATGTTGTATAGCATAAATGTACCACAAATAATCATTAAGAGAAACAGTTTCAGGTCTTTGAAGTTTAGAAAAATAAACTTCAAGTAAGTTTATAGGAAATAAAGTGAGAAGTTTATGAAAAAGGAAATAAAGAACTCCTGAGTATCTCTGAGACTTGTTTTTCTTGTGTTTGAGGAAACCAGACTTCCACTGTCTGATGATCCCTTAGTCTCAGCTGAGGCAGCTGCCTTGCAAGAAATGCCTAATATCCTTAAGACCAACCCCACCACAACTTGTCGCCTCTGTCCCTGTAATGAGTATGGTAATTCAGCATGTTCTAGCATATGGTTCAGAGACCCCCTTCAGCATCCCTGAGATGCTGCCAGGGGGTCCATGAAGTAAAAACTCTTTTCATAATAATAATAATACCTTATTTGTCCTGTTTGCTCTCATTTAGTAAATTAGCTCCAAGAAGTTGAAACTGGCTCTATTTGCTTGGTTTATTGGTTGAAACATGGACTCAGTTGTGATCTTCCTTTAATGAGTTGTGAAATTTGAATTTCTTTTTGGATAATCTTAAAGAGAGTTTCTCAAAGTATGGTTCTCAGATCTGTAAGGTTCCTCAGTCTTTTTTAGGACGTCTATGATAACTATTTTCACAACAATAGTAATAGTATTTTCCACTAGGTTGACATTCATAGTGATAGTGAAAAAGTAATGATGGGTGTATGGATAGAATGTGTCCCTCTAAAATTCACATGTTGAAATCCTAACTTCCAGTGTGATGGTATCAGGAGGTGGGGCCATAGGGAGGAAATTAATTCATAAGAGTAGAGCCCTCATGAATGGGATTAACACCATTAATTTCATAAAAAAGACCTCATAGAGATCTATTTTCCTCTTTCCACCATGTGAAAATACAAGGAGAAGTCAATTGTCTGCAAACTGAAAGACGGCTCTCATTAGAACATGCTGGCACTCTGCACATTTCCATTCTCCAGAACTGTGACGATTACATTTCTGTTGGTTCTTTTGCTAAAGCAGCCTGAGCTGACTAAGATATGTGGGTAAAATTGCTGGTACATTACCTAAATGAAGGAAGCATCATACCCAGTACTAGTAGGCATTATATTCTTTACCTCTACGTACTCCCATGGTGGGCGGGAGGGTAGTTTCACTTAAGAATGTCCTTGTTAAAGCAATAAAAATGTAATTGTATTGAATGTTGACCACTGAATACACATCTTTATAATATTCTGTGTGACAAAATGAGAAGTGTAGATAAAACACTCTAGTTGAATACTGAAGTGTAATTATTTGAACTGTGTGATGAACTACCAGCTGTTTGACTTTGTGATACATATTTAAATTTCCTGTACTTAAGTTTCCTTGTCATTTAAGTAGGGATAAAGTAATATCTTTTTAATAAAATTGTTACTGGGATTAGGTTGAAGAAATGCATATAAAGAAACTCTTGGGGCAGAATAGATTGTATCTGCCCAAACTGTAAAGAACAGTAATGGCTGTCTTGTGTTAAGTACATGCCTGATAGTCTGAAAGCTACACACCTATTTTCTCATTTTGTAATTGTAAAAAACTCTATAAAAATAGGTACTGTCATCAGTCCCATTTTAAAGAAAATGATGGTGCTTCAGTATTGAATGGCTTATGACCCAGGCATTCTTAATTCCTTAGCCCATTCATGGAAACTGCATGTTACACAATCTCTCAGCATTATTAACCAAACTTTTTTGTTTGTTTTTCAAATTCTGTGCCATCCTAGGTGAGGAAGAATGTATGAACTTTTTATGTCAATTACATCTATGAGCTGATGACTCAGTTTTAGTGTTTTACAAATTTCCAAGTGGTTTGGTTTTGGTGAACTGAGATTTTTCTTGTTCTAGCTCCACTGTCCCCAACATTAGCGATACCGGCACTGAGATTCAATACATGATATGATATCCTATGTTTTCAGGTAAATTTCACCAGATCAGTGCCATTTTAAAGTAGAAAGTTGAAAAAAAAAAAGTTCCTTAGTGATTCCTACCTTAATTCCAAATTAACTTAGAAAACATAGAAATGATTCTAGTATTTTCCTTATATATACCTAATCATTGGGAAAGATATTTTGACTTTATTGAACACATTTTATCTTCAATTTTTACTTCTCTCTTTTCTATTGCTCCTTCTTTTTCTTCAGAAATGTGAGGGTCTGGCAGGCCCTCTTTCTCTATTCCTTTTAGAAAAAATATTGTTTTAAGTTTTTTATTTCTCATTGCCAAAAATATGTCATTGATCTAGTCCTATCTACACAACCTCTTTCAAAATCACCAATTCAATTTCTATAATTCTATCACCAGTTTTTCTCCCCAAACTAGAAGCATCCACATACATATTTTTCCCATTCATCTCTTTTATTCACTGGACCACAAGTTTGACTGATTGCTATACACATTCAAAAGAAAAAAAATTAGGAGTCTTCTGAGACTCAGGTTTTACTTGTCTTTCCATTATCTGTGTCAGTGATCATGACAAAATATTTTATCAAGGCCATGACACATAATAAGTGCTCAAGAAATGTAAATTATGACCATTAATATGATAGTTTTTTTGTCTAATGTTCCATCTATCTATCACAATATAACAAATCATCCCCGAAATAAGTGGTATAAAGGAAAACTATTTTATCATGCTCACAGTTTCTATAAGTCGGAAATTTGACATGGACACAGCAATGATGTCTGATCTCTGCTTCACAGTATCTGGGACAAAAACCAGGAAGACTACAATACTTGCTGATGACTGAGAGAGTTGGAAAATGGAATCATTTAGAGCATTCTTCACTCACTCATGCCCGGGGCATAAGCTAGGATGACTCAAGGGCAAGGCTCAACAAAGACTGCCTACTGCATTGATCTGTAGTCTCTGTATTTCTGGGGCATCTTATGACATGGTGGGTGGGTCTCAAGAGGGAAATCTCAAAGGAATTTTCCAAAGACAATCAGGTAGAAAATATAAGGATTTATATGACCTAAACTTAGAAGTCACATGGTGTCACTTCACCCTACACTACTTACACTAAACTATTATGACAGTGTTTCTCAAGCATTCAGTTGGAAAGCTATTTATTACTTAGATTGCTGGACCCCTCCCCGACACTAACAAACCAACTCAGATTCAAAGGTAGGGCATATAAACCCCAGCTCTTGAGGGAAGGAGACTCAAAGAATTTGAGATCATGTTTGAAATTTACCTTAAATAACTGCTCAATAATTATAATAATAATTAAATATTAACAATAACACCTAACATTCACACTGGATTCCAGTGAAAAATGGTGATTCCCTTACATTCCCTATAATCCATTTTTCTATTCAGTGAAATAAGTAGGAATAGGTGGCCTAATACATTTACATCCCTTCAATCTCTAAAATATTACTCTTTGTGATTTAAAAGGGACATTTGATTCAAACAGTTATCAAAATGCAAAATGCTATTCACACAGTATGCTTTCTAAAAACACAATTCACAATTATTCATAATCTGCCTAATGAATATATACCCTTGTTCCTTTTCTATCAGATTTAGGGAAGCTGATTAGTCCTGCTACTCTTCTCCAAAGAGTAGAATATTAAGTATATCTGATGATCAGACTTTTCCATTCTTCTGTTTCACCGTATCCTTTTAACAAGCATGACCATACACACATGAACAAACATATACACACACACAAATACTATTTCAAAAATTTAATAACTTTCAGAATATTTCTTGGAACAAAATATTCTGTTTTTTAAAGGACAATGTTATTGAATTTAGCTAAATTAAATATCTCCAAAGTCAATTTTTCTTTTGATGATCAACTCTTAACCACAGCGTGAAAGATTTGAAATTAGCAAAAGGTAAACTTCCTTTCATACTTTACATGAAGGTCAGATTAAAGCAAAACAGCCAGCTTTCTTTCTCTTTCACAATAAAAGCAGTAGTAAGTAATCACGATTCACTTAATGTTGACAATTCAAATGCTACTTGAGATTGTTTAAAATTTCCACTTAAACAATGTATCAAATAAGAACGTTATTAATGCCTAATAAATCTGCTCAGCAAACTGATTTTTTAATGCCTTATTTGGATGGATTTGTATTTTGAAGCCATATTTGAAAGAAGGTTTTAGCCTAAGCCATATTTTTGCTACTTGTAAACAATAAAAAAGAAATTTCAATAATGTATATTCATGTTATCATGAAACAATTAATATGCTTGATTAGGTTTTCAGTTAATTCCTGATGATATATGCATAAACACATATGATTTTCATGCATATGAGAGCTGAAGTCCAAAAGTACATCCAATGACATAGGCTCTAGAAAGATTAGAATCAATGTCCGTACAAATATTTTCAGAGATAGAGTTCCCTATACAAAAGTTTAAAGAAAGTATTTTTAAATGGCATTCTCTCCCCAGAGATACTCCTGTTTTTGGTTTGTGTTTTTATCAAAGAAAGTCTTCTCAGAATGTTTTAAAGGCAGCCACACATAAAAGTCAAAACATACTATCCTCTAAAGTGAAAAAGAATAGAGCTAACACAAATTATATATGTAATGTTAAGTCTTACTGGACTCTTTCTACAACGTTGACGCATTTGTCAGGTATGTGGCAATTTGCTTAATCACTTGAATAGTTAGAAATTAGTAGAAATATATGTTAAAATTGCTATTTGAGGGGGGAGCATTTGTCTATATATTAATGTTAAATAATATCATTATTATATTTATCTTATTTTCCTCTGCTGATGTTCAGATTTGCTTTCTCTTTTTTTTCTTTTTAACTTTCATTAGTTTTAGAATGGCAGTAGTTCTGAAATATTCCCTGAAGGGCCTATTAACATATAGATTGTTAGGCCCCACCTCCAGAGTTTTGGATTCAGTAAGACTCAAGTGGAGCCTGAGGATTTGTATTTCTAACAAACTTGCAGATGATGCTGGCGATGTAGTTCCTGGGACCAAATATTAAGAAGAGTTGTACTATGGTATGTTTTGTATTTACTGATTTGGTATTAGCAGATATTCTTACATCTTTGAGTTGATATCTTTTACCAGTTTTGGCAAATTCTTCGCAATTATATTGCCAAGTATTTCTTCTGCCCCATTCTCTTACCTCTCTACTTCTGGGATTCTAATTATATGTGTGGTGCAATTTTCCTCTGTGTACCATTTCTATTCTGCTCTCATTTTTTTTTAACCTTTTTCTATTTGTATTTCTTAGTTTGTATATTTTCTATTTATCTGTCTCCCATTTTATCATCTTGTGATCTGCTGGATCAGATCTTTTCTTTAACATTTTGAGTTCATAATTTGCTATGTTATTATTTTCCTGGTACAAAAACTTCCACCTCATGTTAAAAATTCCAGTTATCTGCTGAAATTCTCCATATCTTCAATTTTACCCTTATTTTCTTTAAGTTTAAACATATTAACAATAGTTATTTCAAAGTCCTTTCTAGCTAACTTCAATACCTGCATCACATGTGGTCACGACTACTCTGTGTGTTTTTTTTCTTCCTGTCTTCAGTCATATCTTTCAGTGTGCCACCACCAAAACAAAGAATAAGAGAGCATATCACTTCTATGATAATCCTGCCAAATATGCATAATCTTAATACAATCATAAGAAAATACCAGACTAAAAAGCATGTTGTGGGGCATTTTACATAGTAAACGGCCCCTCCCACTCATGTTGAAAGAATAAAACTGTTTCTGATTAATGAGATAAAGAAACATTACAACTAAAAGCAATTAATTACTTATGTAATTTGAATCATTAAGTCACAAACTCTAATAATACATGTTGGGTTTTGATTGTGATTCCATTCAATTTACAAATCATTAAGAAAATTTTGACATATTTAGCATATTGCGTTACCTCAGAAAATATAGGATAGCTATCTAGACATACTGTTTTTGTGTGTGCTTTCTATTTTCCTCAATTCTTTTCTTCATATATTATATTTCTCTTACATAATGCTTATGCAAAGTATTTTATGGTTTTGGCTATTTTTATAATCAGAATTCTGTTTCCATTACAATTTCAAATTGGATTTTACTCTGCATATGAAAGTTACTGATTACTTTTTTTAGCTTCAAAATGGTCACACTTACTCTTTTTATTTTACTTTATAAGATCAAGTTCACAGGGAAACAAAATTATTAGTCCTTTTAGATCTAAACTCAAATAAGTAACTGTTATCACACCTTTTACAGGTTGACACTTAAGAAACACTGCAATATATCTAAATTCATAAATACAACATAGTATGTATGGAGCTTAAATAATTTTCATGTGTATAAACTGGAGGACATCATTGAGAGTAGAATATTGGTAGCAGAAAATTTGCTCCTAAAATGCTTTTCTTCTTTATTTTTATATCTATGTTATATTAAAGTTCTTAATTTTGTGGAGCAAATATATGAATGATTTTATTTCTCTCCTAATCACTACTTTCACCCTTCTCTGTTCTAAAGGATATTTGAGCAAATCTGTGGTGACATTCAGTTATTAACACTGAAACCACACCATATTAAACTTCTGTTCTCATATTTCTTAAAAAGCTTCGAATTTCTTCTTCCAAAGAAGTCTGTAACTGTGTCAATGTATTGGAGTGTGTGTGTGTGTGTGTACGTGTAAACAAGAAATTGGACATGTCTGGCACTAGGATATCTCTTATCTTATCATTTTCAAGACTTACATTATGCAATTCAGTGTTATAAGGCAGAGACAGGAAGAGGAAATAAAAACAACGGGGATCTTTATCTTTCTCAACCTGACTTAATCCAGAGTTAGTATCAATTGTGGCAGCTTGCATAGCTGTGAAATCCAGAGGTCTCCTCAAGATGATCTGGCAGGTCAGCCGAAGCAGTGCTCACTCCATCCTTCACCCCTCTGTTACAGATGATCTTCTTACACAGCAGCAGGCAACTCTGCCATTCTGGGCAGGATATTTCTTTGCTTAATAGCCATTCGCAAAGCTCTTGTCCCTTTTTACTTGTAATATTTCTTCAAATCTTGTTCTTCTTCAGTGGGAGCCAAAGGAGCCATTGATCACCTCTTCAGCATCATCTAATAATTTTAGAAAGCCAGGGTGTGGTTGTTCTCTATTCTCTTTATTCTCAGACACACTAAATTATAACCCCTTCTTGCTATGCTATTATCAGCTAATCCATCAACCATGCTATTTTCCAACAGCTTTAAGTGACAATTTAGTACAAGTATATACACTTTTAGAAGCTATTAGCCTTGCTCTTCCAATCCTTCTTACTTAAGAATCATTCTGAAATGGCAGAGCAAGGACCTCCATAAATTACTCATCCATAAAAACACTGAGAACAGTGGCAAATATTGTAAATTATAGAAGTCAACTTTTTTCTTACACAACTCTGAGTATTAATCAAAGGCTTCCAATAATCCAAGGAGCACTTATATATAAAACTGGTTGAATTGGTTTAATATTTGTTATTTTGCTACTTCTATTCCCATCTCCCTTTCCCTAGTTACCTGGAAGCTTTGAACCCAGCAGCAATCACAACCACAAGATGATTATTTTAAGTTGTTCTCTTAAGTTCAGACACATTCTCACCACCCTACAATATTACTTCCCCCCCACCAAAGTTTAATGTTTTTGACATCATCTTTTACATCTTTTTGTTCTGTATATTCCTGAACTACTTATTGTGGATACAGATGATTTTACTACCTTTGACTTTTAGCCTTCCTCCTAGCTTTTTAAGTGGTTGATCTACTACCTTTACTATATGTTTTCCATTATCAGTGAGACTATTTCTTTGGGCTTAACGGATGCACACTACTATATATAAAATAGATAAACAACAAGAACCTACTGTACAGCACAGGGAACTATATTCAGTATCCTGTAACAAGCTATAATAGAAAAGAATTTGAAAATATGTGTGTGTGTATGTATATATATATATATACATATATATATGCATGTATATGTAAAACTGAATGACTTTGCTGTACACCTGAAACTAACACTATAAATCAACCACACTTCAATAAAATAAAATTTAAAAAAAGATATACACACAGAAAAAAGAGAAAGAAATCTAAACATACAATTAAGATAGTCATAAAATCACAACAGGGCAAAGTAAGAATAATGAAACAAAAAAAGACCTACAAAAATGACTAGATAACAATGAACAAAATGGTACATATCTATCAATAATCAATTTAATTCTAAATGTACTAAAGGCTCCAATCAAAAGACATAAAGTGGCTAAATGGATTTAAAAAAAAAGCAAGACCTATATATATATTGCCTACAAGAGACTCACTTCAGATCTAGAGACATACAGATTGAAAGTGATGGACTGGAAAAAGATATCCCATGCAAACAGAAATGAAAAGAAAGCCGGGGTAGCAATACTTATCTCAGACAAAATAGGCTTTAAAACAAAAGTGTAACAGGAGTCAAAGAGGAACTTTACATGATGATAAAGAGGTCAACCCAATAGGAAGATATAACAACTGAAAATACATATACACACAACATAGAAGCACCTAAATTTTAAAAAGCAAACATTAATAAACAAACATTAATAAATAAATGAATAAGTAAGTGGAGAAACTGATAGTAATACAATACTACAAGGGGACTTTAATACTCCTTTGCATCAATGGACAGTTCATCTAAATAGAAAATCAATAAGGAAACATTGGTTTTAAATGACACAGTATATAAAATGTAATTAATAGATGTATGGATAACTTTTCATCCAAAAACAGTAGAATACACATTTTTTTCAAGTGTACATGGATTGATCATGTTATGCCACAAAAACATGTCTCAATAAATTTAAGAAGACTGAAATCACATCAAGCATCTTTTTCAACTAAATGGTATGAAACTAGAAATCAACTTTAAGAAGAAAAATGAAAAAATAATAACACATCAAGATTGTAAAGCATGCTACTAAACATCCAAGGGCTCAATGGATAAATCAAAGAAAAAATAAAAACTACTTTGAGACAAAAGAAAATGAAAACACAACTTGAAAAATCTTTGGGACAAGGGAAAAGCAATCCTAAGAGGAAATTTCATAGTGTTACAAGCCTATCTCAAGAAACAAGAAAAATCTCAAATGTAACAGTCTAACTTTATACCTAACGGAACAAGAAAAATGTACAAAGTCTAAAATTTGTAGAAGAAAAAAAAAATAAAGATCAGAGCAGAAATAAATGAAACAGAAACCAAAAAGCAAAAAAAAAAAAAAAGATCAATGGAATTAAGAGCTGATTTTTGAAAAGATAAAAATGATAAACCTTAACTCAAACTCATCAGAAACAAAAAAAAAAAAAAAAAAAAAAAGAGAGAGAGGGCCCAAATAAAACCAAAATAGAAAAAGAAGTTATAACCAACACCACAGAAATACAAAGGATCATAACAGGTTAAATGAACAATTACATGCCAGTAAAATGGATAATCTAGAAGAAATAAATAAATTCCTAGAAATGTAAAATCTTCCAAGACTGACTCAGGAAGAAATAGACAATATAAACAGAATGACTGAAACTGAACCAGTATTTTAAAAAAATTCTAACCACACAAAAGCCCAGTATCAGACAGTGTCATGGAGGAATTCTAGCAAACATTTAAAGATGACTTAACATCTATCCTACTCAAACTATCCCAAAAAATTTGATATAGGGGAATGCTTCTGAACTCATTCTATGACTCCATCATCCTGATACCAAAATCAAACAAATACCACAAAAAAAATTATAGGACAATATCACTGATGAACAGAGACGCAAAAATCCTCAACAAAATATTACTAAACCAAAGTAAACAATACATTAAAAGGATCATACACCATGATCAAGTGGGATTTATTCCAGGGATTCAATGATGGCACAATACCTGCAAATCAGTCAACATAATACACCACATTAACAAAATGAACAAAAATCATATGATCATCTTAATAGATGGAGAAAAAGCTTTCAAAAAAATTCAACATCCATTTATAATAAAAACTCTCAACAAAGTGGGTGTAGTATATAACCCAGCAATTTCACCGCTGGGTATTTACCTGAAGAAAACAAAAACACTAATTAGAAAAGTTGTATGCACCCTTATGTTCACTGCAGCATTATTTGCAATACCCAAGATACAGAAGCAAACTAAGTGTTCATCAAGAGGTGAATGAATAAGAATATGTGGTATGACATATACAATGAAATATATATTACTCAGTCACAAAAATATGAAACATTGCTATTTGCAACACACTGATGGATCTAGAGGGTAATTATGCTAAGTGAAATAAGGAAGACAGTATAAGGCAAATACTGCAAGATCTCACTTATATGTGGAATCTGTAAAAGAAAACAAACCAAACAAAATAAAAATAGACTCACAGATACAGAGGAAAAACAGGTGGTTGCCAGAGGGGTGGAGGCCAAGGGGTGGGAAATAGGTAAAGGCTGTTAAGAGGTACAAATCTCTAGTTACAAAATAAATAAGCCCAGGGATGTAACATACACCATAAGGGATATGGTCAATAATATTGGAATCGGGACAGATAACCAGACCTATCACTGTGATCATTTCCTAATGTATCCAAATATCTAATCACTATGTAGTACACCTGAAACTAGCATAATATTGTAGGTCAAATATACATATATATACACATATATATACATACACACACATATATATATACATACACACATAAATTTAGGAAAGAAATTATGAATGAACATGTCCCAAATTTGATTTTTTTAATTAATCTACATATGTAAGAAGGTCAATGAGTTCCAGGTAAGATAAAATCAAAGAGATCTCTACCAATACACTTTATAATCATTGTCATTGAAAGACAAAGGCAGAAAGACAGTTTCAAAGGTAGCAAGAGAAAAACTATTATCATAGTACAAACGATTCTTACTAAGATTAATAGCTGACTTCTCATCAGAAATCTTGGAGGCCAGAAAGCAGTGTGATGACACATTCAAACTTCTGAAAGGAAAACACCATCAACCATGAATTATATATCCAGAAAAAAATACCCTTCAAACATGAAGGAGAAATTAAGACATTACCAGATAAATAAAAATGGAGACTGTCACTCGCAAATCCACCATAAAAAAAAATTACAAAGGAAGTCTTTTGAGAGAAAATGAAAAGAACCTAGATAGTACCTCAAGTTTTCTGAGGAAACAAAAAACACTGGTAAATGTAACCACATAAGTAAATATAAAAGTATACATGTACTTTTTTTAACAGTTATGTTCTTCTATTTGACTTAAATGACGATTGAAAAAAGCAAAAATTATTAACTATGTTAATGGATTCATTACATAGAAAAATATAATTTGTATTAAAATAAGAGCACAAAAAAACAGCACAAAGGGTAGGGAATGAAGGTTATTAGAGAAAAGTTTTTTATAAACTATTGAAATTTTAGTATTAATTGTTGTTTTAATTATAACTAGACTGCTTCAAGTTAAGAAACCCAAGGGAAACCATTAAGAAAATAACTTTAAAATATACAGTAAAAGAAACAACCAGGGAAATTAAAACTGGGAAGGCACAAAATAAATATCAAACCCAACATTTCTTACTATGTTTGCCCCTCTCGCAGCACCAGTAATCAACTAGCAGGATAGTATAAGTCATCTTTCCATTCTTGAAGACACTCAGTATCTAAGAGTGATTCTCCTTAGCTCTCTGCTTCCCTTTGCTTGTAATAGGTACTAATCAACCCCTTACCTGCCATTCTCCCACTCTGATCAGAAAGGATCTAATTAGACACATTATTACCATAAAACCAAGAAATCAAAAATGTCTCTTTGTTTTTCAATTAATAAACTTTATTTTTAGAGCAGTTTTTGGTTCAAGCATAACAGAGTGGGAAGTATGGAGAATTTTCATATAACCTCTGTCCTATACATGGCCAACCACCCCCACTATGGACACTCAATACCACAGTAAAACATTTGTTACAACTGGTGAACCTACATTAATACTTTATTAAAATTTGAAGTCCATATTTCTGTTTTATACATTCTGTAAGTTTTGACAAATGTGACACATATCTGCCACTGTAGTATCATACAGAATAGTTTCACTGTGGCAAAAGTCCTCTATGCTCCACCTATTCATCCATGCCTCTTCCCTAACACCTGGCAATCTCTAATATTTTTACTGTCTCCACAGTTTGCCTCTCATCCTTTTTTTGTTTACCAATACTCTCCTCATCTACAATGTGGTCAGAAATTTGGTTGATTATACTAAAGTTGAGTCTACAGGCTTTTAATTGACACTGAGGGCAAAGTGTGCAGTCCTGGTTGTTAATGATTCACTTTAGTTCAAATGAGGTACTCAGTACCTCTTGTCTTCAGTTATAAAATCTACTCAAAACTTTGAAGACAAAGAGATAAATTATATTCCACTACCTGTTATGAAAGCATGTTCTTTTTATTGTATAAAGTACTACATACTTTGATTAACATTTACAAAAGACAAGAAATTAAAGAAAACAAAATCAACCAAAGACTTGCTATGAAGAGATAACTATACATATTTGACTCTTAGTGGCCAGCCAGCATACTGAATACTTTATAGAAATATCCATAAAATTTCACCAATTTCAGGACCCACTCTTAGATTATGTTCATTTTATTCCACCAATCAAGTTGCTTTTTTCAAGGGCCATGATTTCACATTCTATGTAGTTTAAAACATCACTTAATATCTGCAATAGAAACATCTTCACAAAAATTATATAGCCAGAAATTGATAATAGTTGTATATACTATTTAGGTAAATATTTGCTTGTGTTTATTTACTCATTAATGTTTTTAAATATAAAATAATGCTATTGATCCAATAGCTTAAAATTTTTAAAAAGTAATAAATGTTTTATTTTGTATAAATATATGCTAACCACTTTATAAAACTTACATCATTTCAAATATCATTAATATGTGAAGTCTGAGGTAGGTGTTATTTATTGTTTAGTTATAATTATATTATAATTATTGAAAACATAAATTAACACTGAGAAAAGAATTAGTGAGGTTAAATAGTTTGCTGAAGAACACACAGTGTTAAGGGAAAAAAGCAGTATCCATTTCTGTAAGAAATCATCTGTAGGATTTTCACCTCTGTGTTAAGAAACTACCATTCTAGTATTTCTGGAATAAATATTTTTGGTACACACATCTCAATTAATATATTGCTGGATTATATTGACTGCTGTATATTTATATGTGAGTTACCAATATTTATAATTGAGATACATACTGATAATTTGTTTCATTTATTTGTGTGTTTGAAGTCTTAAAGGTTAAATTTTTTTCACATGTGAGATTTAAATTATATTTAAAATTTCATTGAAATTTACTTATGGGCAATAGTTAAGTTTTACAATTGAATATTCTTTTCATAAAGAAAATTATGATCAGAAGGGAAATTATTTCCTGATAAAGTTTATCTACTGAAAGAAACCCTACAGAAAATATGCTAATAAATTTGAAATACAAGACACATTTCCCTTAAATTGTGAAGACTACAAGGTCCCCAGTACTCACTAATACAAAATTACCACTACTCATTGTATCTGTGCACTAAGGTGTTCAAGGTCCAAAATAGCAGAGAAAGAAAAGAAAAAAAAAATACATTAAGTTTGCATATAACAAATTCTTGTTATTCACAGACAATATGATAAAGAACACATGAAATCTGTAAACAAACTGTGCAAAAAAAATCAAGTCTGCAGAATATAATACACACAAAACCAGTGCAATTATGCTTTACATAACATAAACAGAACTTCTAATCCAAAAATGTATCATATATATACTAACAACACAACTGAATTATACCAGAGAATAGAGCTAATAAAAATGAGTAACTCCGGGGAAAAAATAGAGTTTTGTTAACAGACACAAATAAGATTTTAAGAAACAGAAATACCATGTTTACAGAAAAGGAGACAAAATAACTATTTGGGATTGAGAAGCAATAGGAAAAGAATGAAATTAAGACTTTGGGTTATTAAATAAATAAACAGACAAATCAATCAATCAATCAACAAATAAATAAACCTGCCTGAATATAACACCAAAAACTTTTAAATACTTAGAAGGAAATTTAGGATAGTTTTATAAATTCAAGAATACATCTATAAATTTAAAGATGAAGAATCTGCTACATACAAACTGAAATTAAAAAGTAAAATATTGATATATTTTAATAGAATAAAAAATGTAAACCACTGGTTAACTGAAAAACATCATCAACAAAATAAAAAAGTAAACCACACACTGGAAAATACATCTGAAACACATAAACCCAATAAAGGATAAGTTAGAATATAAACAACTCTATAAATCAGTAAGAAGAGACAATAACTCTAGCAATCAAGGTTTAGTCAGGAAAAAATACACTATGTATTTCAAGTATAAAGGATTTGATATAGGGAATTTGGTAATTTTTCTCTCACATCTCTTTGGCAAAATTTAACCCAGAAAGCTAGTTAATACATTTTCAAGAATGAATTATTTTCAAGGCAAGACAGTTGAGTAAAGATAGTCTTCTATAAATGGTGTTGGGATAACTGGACATACACATGCAAATTTTAAAAAAATCTAGACACAGATCTTGAACACATCATAAAAATTAACTCAAAATGCATCACAGACCTAAATGTAAAATATAAAACTCTCAGAATATAACATATGAAAAACCTAGATGACCTTGGGTATGGTGATGCCTTTTCAGATACACCACCAAAGACTCAATCCATGAAAAAATTATTGATTAGCTTGATTTCACTGAAACTGAACATTTCTGCTTTGCAAAGTCAATGGCAAGAGAATATAAATACAAGCCACTGATAGGGAGAAAATATTTGCAAAGACACATCTGATAAAAGACCATTATCTAAAATATACAAAGAGCTCTTAAAATTCAATAGAAAAACAATCCAATTAAAAATAAGTCAATCCTGAACAGAGGCCTCCCCAAAGAAGATACACATACGGCAAATAAATGCATGAAAAGCTGCTGCACATTATATGTCACAGGAAAATGCAAATTAAAATAACAATAAGATTCCACTACATGCCTCTTAGAATGCCCTAAATTCAGAACATTGACAATAAGAAATGTCGACAGGGATGTGGAGCAACAGGAATTCTCATTTGTTGCATGGAATGCAATATGATATAGCTACTTTGAAAGCCAGTTTGGTGGTCTCTTACGAAATTAAACATACTCTTAACATACAATCTGGTAATTGTACTCCTTGGTATTTACCTACAGTTCTTAAAAAGTTATGTCCACACAAAAATCTGCACAAGTTGTTCAAAGCAGCTTTATTTATATTTGCTAAAACTGGGGAGCAACCAAGATGCCCTTCAATAGGTGGATTGATAAATAATCTGTGGTACATCCAGACAATATAATACTTTCGGGCATTAAAAAGAAATAAAAAACAATAAAAATTAAGAACTATCAAGCTATGATAAAACACTGAGAAATCTTAACTTCACATAACTAAGTGAACTAAACAAATGTGAAAAGGCAACATACTGTATGATTCCAACTATACGACATCTGGAAAAGGTAAAACTATGAAGTCAGCAAAAAGCTGGCCACAGGTTGGGGGTGAGGGTAATGATGAATAGGTGAAACACAGAGGATTTTTAGAGAAGTAAAAATATTCAGTATGATACTATAATGTGGATATATGTCACTATATATTTGTCCATATCCACAGAATGTACAACACCAAGAATGAATCATGACATATACTATGGACTTTGGGTGAGTATTATTGTGTCAATGAGGTTCATCAATTGTAACAAATGTACCACTCTATAGAAGGATGTTGACAATGAGCATGGCTATGCATGTGTGGAGGCAGGAGGTATATGCTGAATCTCTGTACCTTCCTCTAAATGTTGCTAAAACTTTTAAAATATGAATCATTTTTTAGAACTGCAATGATAAAAGCAAAACTTAAAAGATAATTGTTGAACTTAGTGGTTCAGGTTTGATCTAGCAAATCCCAAACACATCTGTTCTGAAATTAAACTATGCCTTAGTTTTTTAGATTACATTAACATTATATTTGGAAGAAATTTAAATTGTAATAAGTGTTAAAATATTTTCCTCACTTTTAATAGTGACAAGAATATAGGTTACCCATGACTTACAACTTGTATCTAGATACTACCATCACCTTTCAGGACACGGACTCATATTTTATAATCAAATCTTGAGAATGTTTCATGGCTCATGGTCACAAGGTTTGTATTTTTACACTATCCCAATAGGGGTTAGTGTTCATATATTTATAAAATCTGATCCTTCTAAATGATCCTTCTTTTCTAATTTTTTTGTGAAACATTATTTGAATTTTACACATTCCTATATGTATTTATCTCTAAATTAAAAGTTTAAGTAGACTGTGGGATATAAAAGCACAAATCCCTCCTGATTAAAATTTTAAAACCTCAGATATACACATTTGTTGGCATTTTAAATCTACTTTCTTCTATATTATTGCACATATTCTTAAAAAGAATTCCTCCCCCCACCCCCGCCTCCTGGGAAAGTAATATTGGTGGCAGCCATTTTGCAGACGGTGTTATGAGTATCTAGTTTTATGATGGATAAGGAGTAAATGGAACATTTCATCTGTTCTTTTAATTACAGCATAGCAGCAGCTTATAGTGAGTTCAGTTCACTTTCCAAGAAATTTAAGTAAAGGTTAATTTTAATGGGAATGTAAATTTTGCCTAATTTTCAAATTACCTTGTTCAATTCATGTGGCTCAGTTTAAACTTGCTAAAGAAATATTGCCTTTTAAGTTATTTGAGAATACCTTTAAGAATTTTTCTTCAGAAAGCTGCCTGGACTCTAATTTTATGGTTAATTTCTTTCTCGTATAAACTTCAAAGTTTAGAACATAAAGATCCATTTTCTCCTGAATTGTTAGTGTTTACTCCTATTAATGATAATAGAAGTCTTAATTTGTACTTTGTGATTATAGGCACTTGGTTCCAAATTCATTAACAAGTATTTTTAACACAAATTACACAGAATAGATATAATGGTCACAGAGCTTTTCAAATTGTTCAAATGTTTGTGGCAAAATTTTGAAGTTGAAAAAAATGAGATTGTAATTCTGAATTATAGTAATGTTTAATGTTATGCTGCTAAATTCATTTTTTAGCTCTGTAAAACCAGATTTGAAGTGCTATCGTATAATGAAGAATGTGCATAACAATAAAATTATGTCAAATGTAGGATGTGACAATATGAAGGGGGAATTTTATTTTCTAAGTTGTGTGCACATGTTTTTCAAAAATGTTTTACAAGCATCCATCATATAGTCCATGGTATAATTAAAATTACTTGAAATCTATTTAAAGCACACATTTCCTATCAAGTAGGTTCCTAAACAAATACATTTGGTTCATTTCACTTAAGGGTAAAATTGACTAACAAATAAAAAGTTTTATATATTTTAGTATCTTCTTTGTAATGTGATTCAAAATCACATCCATTTCCAAAGTCTTATATTTCAGTATCTAAAATTTGAGGAAAAGTATACAGCTTTTAATTCCTGATATATCCCATTTATCTCCCCATTAAAGTTAAAAATATTCACATAGTAACTGACATATACATATAATATATTTAAATATATTTAGGTATACAGCTAACCCCTGAACAATGAGAGGGTTAATCTTCATATAATTTATAGCTGGCCCTCCCTATCTGTCATTGCTCCACATACTCAGATTCAACCAACCAGGGACAACTCAGTACTGTAATATTTACTATGGAAAAATATCCCTGGTAAGTGCACCCTCAGAGTTCAAGCCCACGTTTGTTCAAGGGTCAACTGTATTACATATATACACAATGAAGCATACTATTTTACATATATACAAGAAAAAACTATCATATATATCCTATATACACTATACAAAGATATACACACACTGGTTTTCATGTTTGCTTAAGGCATCTGTACTAAAAATAAAATTTGATAAATGCCCCTGGGAAATCTGAATGGAGTCTACCTTATTTAATGGGCAATTTTTTTAATGTTTCTGAAAAATGAAATTATGAGATATTTAAAAAGTTTTAATAAGTCTTACCAGTTTAAAAAGTCTTACCAGTTTTTGACTGATGGAATTCTAACTACTGTCTTTTTAATGCTTCATCTCTAAATTAAAGAAAATCATTCCAATAGAGGATTAGTTTAATTTGCTTTAATAATTAAATCAAAATTCCTTGAAATTCGAAAGGAAAATTCTGGCTTTTTTCCAGCTTTAATGAGGTATAATTGACAAATAAAATTGTAATGTATTTCAAATATATGTTGTGATGGTCTGATTAATGTATATATTGTGAAGGATTTTCTACTGAGTTAATACATTCAGCAACTCACATATTTACATTTTTATGAGAACACAAGTTCTATTCTCTTAGCAAATTTCAATTATACGATAGATTACTATCCATTGTAGTCACCATGTTATACAACAGATCCTCAGACCTTATTTCATCTCGTAACTAAAAGTTTGTACCTTTTCACCAACCTCTCTTTATTTCCCCCATTTCCCAGCATGCTGGCAATCGTTCTCTCTGATTCTGTGAGCCTGACTTACTGTTTTAGACTTCACATACATATGACACCATACAGTGTGTGTCTTTCTCTGTCTGGCATAGATATCACATTTTCTTTATCTATTCATCTTCTGAAAGACATGTAGGTAGTTTCCAATCCTTGGCTACTACAAGTAATGCTGCTATGAACATGTGATGATCTGGAAAATCATCCGGAGGTATTTGTTTCCTTTGGCTACATACCCAGAGGTGGGACTGTGGGTCATATAGGCAGTTCTATTTCTTAATTTTTAAAAATTCTTTGAGGAACCACTATATTGGTTCCACAGTGACTGTGCTACTTTACATTCTCACCAACAACGGGCAAGAGTTTCTTTCCTTTTCTCCACATTTTCACTACCACTTGTTCTCTCATCTTTTTGATGACAGACATCCTAATAGGTGTTAGGGGATATGCCCTTGTGGTTTTAGCCTGCATTTCCCTGATGATTATTGATGTTTAGTATCTTTTCATGTATCTGCTGACCATTTATATGTGTCCTATGGAAAAATGCCTTTCAAGTCATCTGCCTATTTTTAAACTGTTTTTTTTTAAGGTTTCTGCTATAGAGTTATATAAGTTCCTTTTACATTTTGGATATAAACACCTATTGAACACATATTTTTCTCCCATTCCATAGGCTGACTTTTCTTTTTCTTAATGGTTTCCTTTGCTGTGCAGAAGCTTTTTAGTTTGATGTAGTGCCAACTGTCTGTTTTTGTTTTTGTTATCTTTATTTTTGGTGCCAAATCCAAAAAATTATTGCCACGACCAATGTCACAAAGGTTACCCTCTGTTTCCTTATAGGAGTTTTACGGTTTTAAGCCCTAGATTCAGTCCTTAATCAATTTTGAGTTGGATTTTGTGTATGATGTAAGACAGGAGTCCAATTTCATTCTTTTGCTGTTGAATAACCAGTTTTCCCACCACCACTTATTGAAGAATATTCTTTCATTGTGTATTTCTGGCTTCTTTTGTGAAAATTAATTAATCAAACATGCATGGATTTATTTGTGGGTTTTCTTTTCTGCTTCATTCGTTTATGAGTCTGTTTTTACGACAGTACTATACTGTTTTTATTGCTAATGCTTTGTAATGTATTTTGAAATCAGGCTTTGTTCTTCTTTCTCATGATTCCTTTGGCAATTCAGGATGTTTCTGTGGTTTTACATAAATTCTAGGATTTTTTTTTCTATTTTTGTGAAAAATACCATGAGAATTTTGAGAGGGACTGCACTGAATATATAAGTTGTTTTGGGTATTATGGACATTTAAAAAATATTAATTCTTCCAATCTATGAACACAGAATATTTTTCCATTTATTTGTGATTCCTTCAATTTATGTCGTGAATGTTTTATAGCTCAGCAAACAGATCTTTCACTACTTGATTAAATGTATTCCAGAGCATTTTATTATTTCTGAAACTATTGTATGTAAGATTGTTTACTTGATTTTTCCTTCCAATAGTTCATTGCTAGTGTATATAAATGCAATTGTCATGTGTACATTGAATTTATACCCTACAACATCATTGAATTCGTTGATTAGTTCTAATAATATTTTGGTGGAGTCTTTAGGGTTTTCCAATGAATATCATGTCATCTGCAAGCAGAGATCATTTTACTTCTTCCTTTTCAATTTGGAGGCTTTTCTTCTTGCCTAATTGCTCTGGTTGGAACTTGTAGCACTATGTTCAATAAAAGTGGTTAGAGGGCATCTTTGTCTTGTTCCGAATCCTTACAGGAAAAGCTTTCATCTTTTCACCATTGAGTATGTCAGTTGTGAGCCTGACATATATGTCCTATATTATGTTGAGGTACATTCATTCTATACCTAATTTCTTAAGAATTTTATCATAAGAAGATGTTGATTTTATTAAATGTTTTCTCTGCATCTATTTAGATGACCAGATGACTTTAACCTTCATTTTTTTTTAATATGGTGTATCATATTGATTGACTTATGTATCCTTGAATCTCAGGAATAAATCCCACCTAATCATAGTGTATGACTATTTAATTGCTGAATTCAGTTTGCTAATACTTTGCTGCAAATTTTTTCATGCATGTTCATCTGGGAGAGTGGTCTGTAATTACTTTTTCTTGTAGCACCCTGTCTGGTTTTGGTCTCAGAGTAATGCTGGCCTAGTAAAATGAGTTTAGGAGTGTCCCCCTCTGACCTTTTTTTTTTTTTAAGTGTTTGAGGATTTGTTTTAATTTTTCTTTAAATGTTTCGTAGACTTTATTAGTTAAACCCTCTGCTCCCGGTCTTCTCTTTGTTGGGAAATCTTTGATTACTGATTCAACCTCCTTACTAGTAATTGGTTAATTCAAATTTTCTATTTCATAAATCAGTCCTGATAGGTTGTACATCTATAAGAATTTAACAGTTTTCTAGGTGGTCCAATTTTTTTTCATGTAATTGTTCATAGTGGTCGCTTACGAACCTTAGTATTTCTGTGTTATCACTTCTGACATCTACTCCTTCACTTATTATTTGAGACTTCTCTTTTTTTTCCAATATGGTCTAGCTATAGGTCTATTAATTTTATTTACCTTTTCAAAGAATCATCTCTTAGTTTCATTGATCATTCCCATTGTCTTTCATTGATCATTTACTTCTGATCTAATCTTTATTATTTTACTCCTCTACTAACTTTGGGCTTAGTTTTACTTCTTTTTCTTTTTTCATTCGGTTATTTGAGATCTTTTTCTTAATGTAGGTGCTTATCACTATAAATTTTACTCATAGTACTACTTATGCTGCATCCCATAAGTTTTGGTATATTGTGTTTCCATTTTTATTTGTCTCTAGGTATTTTTTTTTATTTCCCTTCTGATTTCTTCTTTGACCCATTAGTTATCGAGAAGCAAGCTGTTTAATCTCCAGATATTATTAAATTTTTCAGTTTTCCTCTTGTAATTGATTTCTAGTTTCATATCACTATAATGTAGAGAGGTGCTTTATATGATTACAATATTCTTAAATTTATTAAGAATTGCTTTGTGGCCACCATCCAATTTATCCTGGAGAATGTTCCATGTATTATTGGGAAGAAGGGTATTCTCCTGCTGTTGAATGGAATGCTCTGTATCTGTCTGTTAATTTCATATGATCCAACATGTAGTTTAAGTTCAGTGTTTCCTTATAGATTTTTTCTGGATGATCCATCCATTGGTATATGCAGGATACTGAAGCCTCCTACCATTACTACATTGCTGTCTATTCCATCCTTCAGATCTTTAAGTATTTGCTTTATATATTCATATCTCCAATGTTGGGTGCATAAATATTTACAATTACACTCTCATTATGTGCAATTATATTATTAATGTATTAACATATTAATATATATTATATAACATGATTTTATATATGAATAAATTAAACTCATTTTATACATCGGTAAAATTAAACTTTCATGATACTCTTGTGATAAATTGAACCCTTTATTGTTACATAATAACCATCTTTGTCTCTCGTTGAAGATTTTGGCTTAATGTCTATTTTGTCTGATGTAAGTATAGCTACCTCTGGTTTCTCTTGCTTTCCATTTTCAGGGAATATCTTCTTCCATCCCTTTGCTCTTAGTCTATGAATGGTCTTAAAACTGACATGAGTTTCTTGTGGGCTGCATATAATTGGATCTTCTTTTCTTAACTATTCAGCCACTCTTTCTCTGTCTTTTGATTGGATAATTTAATCCATTTACATACAAAGTGATTATTGATAGGTATGGACTTACAATTTTGGCTTTTTTTAATGACCTTTGTTTCTTTCTTCCTCTCCTGTTATTTTCCTTTGTAATTTGAGGACTTTTCTGTGGGAGCATGATAAATTACTTTCTCTTTATCTTTTGTGTATTCACTGTGCCATTTTGTTCCATAGTTATCATGAAGACTAAATAAACCCTCTTATAGTTATAGCAGCCTACTTTAAGCTGTTAACAAGTTAAGTTTGAATATATATAAAAGCTCTAAATTTTAAAATCCCCGTTCACATTTTATATTTTTCAAGTTACTATTTACATGTTTTTATATTGTGTTCATTAAGAAATTATTGTAACACTTCTGTCTTTCAACCTTTATACAGTTATAAGTGATTTATCCAACATCATTATATTAGAATATTCTTAGTTTAAATATATATTTACCTTTACCAGTGAGTTTTATATGTCTGTATGTTTTTACATTACTAATTATTGCCCTTTTATTTCAGCTTGAAGAACTCCCTTTAACATTTGTTGTAAGGCTGGTCTAGTGGTAACAAACTCTTAACTTTTTGTTTGGAAAATTTTGTCTCCTTCAATTCTGAATAACCACTTTTCTGAGTAGAGTATTCTTGGTTGGAAGTTTTTTTTGTTTGTTTGTTTGTTTGTTTTGTTTTGTTTTTGTCTTTCAATACTCCCTTCTAGCCTATAAGATTTCTGCTAAAAGTCCACTGACAATCTTATGTGGGTTCTCTTGCAAACAACAAATTGCTTTTTGCTTGCTGTTATTTAGACTCTCTTAGCCTTTAACTTTTGATAATTTAATTACAGTGTATCTTGGTGTGGGTCTCTTTGGATTTATCTTTTTTTATTCTCTTTGGGCTTGCTGTAACTGGATGACTGCTTCTTTTGTAGGTTAGAGGACTTTTCAGCCATTATTTCACTGACCATACTTTCTTCCCCTGCTCCCCCTCTTCTCTTTTTATGACCTCTAATGTATATGTAGGTCTATCTGACGGTGTTCCATAAGTCCTTTAAGCTATCTTCACTCTTCTTCATTCATTCTCTTTTCACTTCTCTGATTGGATGAATTTCACTGCCCTGTCTTCAATTTCACTGATCGTTTCGTCCAATTGATATAGTATGCTGTTAAAACTCTAAATTGAATTTTTCATTTGTTATTGTATTCTTCATCTTTATGACTTCTGTTTGTTACTTTATGTTTTCTGTCTCTTCACTGACACTCTAAGTTTGCACATGCATTGCTTTCCTGACCTTAGTGAGCATCTTTATGACCATTTTGAACTCTCTATTAAGTAAATCACTTACTAGTATTTCATTAAGATCAATTTCTGAAGATTTATCTTATTCTTTTGTTTGGAACATATTCCCTCATTTCTTCTTTTTCTTTGATTACCTGTATTATTTCTGCACATTAGATATAACAACCACCTCTCCCAATCTGGACAGACTGGTTTCATATAGAATACGAACCTCATCAACCAGTCTAGCCTGAGCTCCTGCCGGCCTCTCAAACCTTTGTAATTCTCTAAACTACAGTCTTTGTTCTTAGTGGCTCCTAATAGTTGAAGGTGTGCCAAGACCATCAGTGTCCCACAGGTATTAGAGAAATGCCCATATGCTTGTTCAGGCTCCAGCAGACTACTAACTGCCTTCCCCTTCAGCTCCTCAATCCAGGTTAATTAAAAGATAACTATCAAGCAACAGTTGGGAAAGTCAGGATGTTAGACACACAGTCTAGCTCCTATCTGGGAGAAATCAGGAACTGGATGTTTTTTGCTTACTCATTCTGTGTTGAATAAGAGTGAATAGTTGCCGGAAGTACTTAGTGCTCAAAGAGAACTTCCCCTTTGTTTTGTGTGGCCCTGAGGGACTCATAAATGGCAAGTTTCATCAGTTCCCAGAGCTAGGTGATTGGGAGCCAGTTCCTCAGGTGGCAGCCTTAGAAGTTAGATTGGCAGGTGTATGGTCCAAACCCTTCATGCCACAGGGAGAAGCTGGGAGTTGAGGGATCCCTTCCAATTTGCATGGTGCTGTGCCAAGGGATGGGTTTGTGAGGAGAGTATGTCTCAGCCTTTCCTACTCGTTTCAATGTGGATATTTCCTCAATCACATGATGTGTAGGAATCACTCAGCTAGTTTATGAATTTCTCTCAAACGGAACTGTTCTATGTATATCTGTCTGTTCAGTGCATTCCGGGAAAAGGAAAATTCTGAAGCCCCTCATGTCGATATCTTTGTAACATTTCTCACAACTTCTTAATTATGGACTTGCAATATTCCTTACCATGGCCCACCTGCTGCTCTCATGATAACTGCCAGAAAATTCTAACTTTTGCTCATCTATCAAAGGTGGTATAAATAACATCTTTGTTCAGGATTCTTAAAGATTAGGAAAATATATGTAAACAATTTGTATCCATTTTGTACTTAATAAATGAAATATATTACTGTTTATTTTAAAATTCTTATTACATGGTAATCACTAAAAGGATATTGAAAATACTACATAGGCAAAATCCAGAAAACTGGTAATCACATAACCCAAAAATAAACATTAATAATATTCTGTAAATGTATACTAATTATCTCATCATATAATGGCTATAGTTATATAGACTTAATAAACAAAAAAATCAAACTTTTTCATATTCATTCTTTTAAAACAGCATTTTATTTACAGTCATTATATGCTTTCATATCAATTCTTTGATCTCTTAATAAATATACCATTTTATGTTCTTCATTTCATAAACTCTATCTTTCAAACTCATTTTTCAATATAACAGATTCAGAGCTAAACAATAACCACATATCTAACATCATAACCTAAAAGCAAGTAACAGAACGGAAAGTTTATATTGACATTTTTAGTGAAATCTGTAGAGTGAAATACTGTGCAGGAGCTAAACGAATAATATGGTTTATATTTAATTAGCTTTTTCCCCCAACTTCATGAATTGAAAGCTTAAATAATTAAATTTCAGCTCTTTTTTTTTTTTGATAGTTTTTTAAAGCTCCAAATTTCCCTCTAAGTACTGTTAGCTATATTCTACAAATTTTATTATTGCTTTGGCATGAACATTTGTGTCCTCCCAAATATGTGTTGAAATCCTAACCCCCGAGGTGATAGTATTAGAAGGTGGGACCTTTGGGAGGTGATTAGGCCATGAGAGTGAATCCTTTATGAGTGAGATTATTACCATTATAAAAAAAGGTTTCAGAGATATCCCTTCCTCTTACTATCAAATGAGTTTACAGTGAGAAGACTGTCATCTATGAACCAAGAAAAGTGTCCTCTACACACACCAAATCTTATGGCTCCAAATCTTGGAATACTCAGCCTCAAGAAGTATGAGAAATAAATTTATTTATAAGTCATTCAATGTATGGGATTTTTGTTGTAGCAACCTGAATAAGTTTAGGATTATTTGTTCTATTTCTGTAAAAAATGTCTTCAGATCCTAGGGTCACAAGAATGGTCCAACATATGCAAATCAATCAATGTGATAAACCACATTAACAAGAGAATGGAGAGAAATCACATGATTATCTCAATAGATGCAGAAAAAGCATTTGATAAAATTCAATATCCATACATGACAAAAGCTCTTAGCAAAGTGGGTACAGAGGGAACATATCTCAACATAATAAAAGCCATTTACAACAAACCCACAGCTAACATAATACTCAGTGGTGAAAAGTTGAAAACCTTCCCACTAAAATCTGGAACAAGACAAAAATGCCCACTCTCACCACTTCTACTCAACATAGTATTGGAAGTCCCAGTCATAGCAATCAGACAAGAAAAAGAAATAAAAGGTATCCAGATTGGAAGGGAAAAGGTAAAGCTATCACTTTATGCAGATGACATGATACTATACATTAAAAACCCTACTAAAGACTCCATACAAAAATTATTAGAGCTGATAAATGAATTCAGCAAAGTAGTAGGTGACAAGAATAACATACAGAAATCTTTTGCATTTCTTTAGAGTATCAATGAATTATCAGAAAAGTAAAAACAAATATATGTTTTTAAAAACCTCATCAAAAAGTAAATAAAATAAAATACTTAGGAATAAACCTGACCATAGGTAAAAGACTTAAACACTAAGAACTATAAAACATTGAGAAAGGAAACTGAAGATGATTTAAAGAAATGGAAAGATATGCTCTTGGATTGGAAGAATTAATATTGTTTAAAAAAGCCATACTTAGAAAAATACCTGGCATATATTATGAGCTACATGAGTTTTTAGCTACTTTACTGCTCTACTATCATTATTATAATTATTATTATATGACTCTTCCTTATTCTATTCCCGAAAATCAACCTGAACTTGCAATATTTGTGAAGTCATTATAACTTTTGATGTTGGCATTAGCAAATGGCTATAATTTGGTTGAATAATTAGTGGACTAGCAATGAAGAAATCTGAATCTACTCTAGTTTCAATACATTAACAAACTCACCTAACCTATTTGTTCCTTCAAATTTATCATAAAAAATGAGTAAACAGTACCTGTCCTGACTATTCCATAAGAACATAAAATAGACCAAAAGTGATTTTAAAATAAAGAAATGTAATTTGTGGCATGGCAAAGCAAAATAATTTGAGCAACATCTTACATATACTGTATTTGACTCATAACTTGATGATTATAAATGACTGTAAAAAGAAAGCAGATTACTAAAGACAGGGATTGATCAGAAATCATAATACATGGTCTCCAAAACCAACCATCAATTTACATATTGGGTAAACATGCACAGGCGAATAATCACCATGACCCTAATATCCTATTAATAAAGAGGAGATAAACATACTTATCTGCCTCAGTTAGAAGGTTGTGAGAGTCACATCAAATTAGAGAATAAACTGAAATTTATTTTTTTACTAAAATACATTACCAATAAAGGTTGTTATAAATATGCTTTTCTGAATTTATCAGTTTTTATTGGAGAGTTAGATATGGATGCATCCATGAGCAAATGGTGTTATATCTGCTTCTGGGATATTAAAAAGGTCATTATCTAACTGCATGGTATGTAAGTATATAATCATCTCCAGAAACAAATTATCACATTTGGAAATATGTGTGGATATACATAAAGACCAACAACATACTGAATTATTTTCAACCTCAGTAGTATTAATTTGCTGAAGATTTTTGTGCCTATTTATTTCTGTCAATCAGTTGTCTTTAATGTTCTGTCAAGGAAATTCATTTAACCTATTAAAAAGTTAATGCTTTGGAAACTTTAGTCAAAGATGTCATTACAATGTTACATGACAATAATAGTCTATTCTTCTTTCTTCCTTAATTTATTTTATCTCCTGCCTTTGATCAAACTAGGTAAAGCACATAATATAGGGATTGATGGTTTCATCATATTACCATATTTCAAGAAAGTACACATCATTATCTGAATGTTTATGTCCCTCCAAAATCCGTGTGTTGAAATCCTAATGCCCAATGTGGTAGTGTTGGTGAATGGAGCCTTTGGGAGGTGGTTAAGTCATAAACATGGAACCCTCATGAATGGGATGAGTGCCTTATAAAGGAGGCTCCAGAGAAAAATCCAGCCCCTTCCAACATGTGAGAGCACAAGAAGTCATTAGCTATAAATCAGAAGATAGCCTTCATTAAAATGCAACCATGCTGATGCCTTTATCTTGGACTTCGCAGGCTCCAGAGCTGTGAGAAATACATTTCTGTTGTTTATAAGCTACCTAGTCTGTGGTATTTCATGATAGCAACCCAAAAAAAGACAGTATGTAGCACAAATCAAAGAAGTAGATTGCTCTTCACACCAATAAATGTATAGGATGGAGGGAAATGAAGGTAATACTTCTGTGAAATCAAATGTGGGTCCCTACAAAACTATTAAGAAAATGAGCATTTCAAGTCTTTGCTTCCTTAAAGTATTCCTAAATTCTGAAATTAAATATAAATATGATGTAGGGTACAAAAATAATAGTATACACACTTTGACGTAATTTAACCTAACGATTATAGTAGGTGTATGCATATAGCAAAAATTGATAAATGCATTTAATGTAAATATAAGTGAATGTATATATTTGTATTTTCTTTATTAAACATTAAGATAAATACTTAAATTTTTTTGAGATGTGATTTCTGGACACTACATGAATATATTTATCAAAAGTCAGAAACTATGAAAAACCAAACAAAAATAGAAAATATTAATTTTCTCAGTAATCTAGAACATAGGTTGGCAAACTACAATCTTCAGGTTGGCAGCAGTCTTACTGGAATACAGACATGTCCATTTATTTAGGCCTTGTTTATGGCTTCTGACATAATCAAGGGCAAAACCGAGTAGTTGCAAGAGACATTTTATGTCCCACAAGTATAAAATATTTACCCATTAAGGGAAAGTTTTCAGATTACTGATCTAGAAGTCATACTTGATTTCAGAGATTGTATACACGCATAAATACGACACATTCATCAATAAGAGCATTTCAAATACAAGACAAAAATATTTCTTTAGAATAAAAATATTTTCTTCCTTCTGGTCATGCTTCAAAAGAAAGAATATAAGGGATTAGAAGGGTCAGATACATCAGAGGAGAAAAATGCACTATATTTACTTTACTTGGTGAACCAAAAGATTATCACAGTGGGTAATTTATGTCAGAGAAGAATGAGCTCCTTAATAAAATAGAGGATTTTATTTGTGAAAATGTATTTATTGACTTCCATAGTATTTATGAGTATATCCTACTTGTACTTCCATGGATTAAATCCAGGAAGAAGAAATTCAACAGAGAAGGAACACAGCCATAAATAGTGATTCAAAAAGTCACTATTTGTGTGAATGTGTATAAAAGATGAACTGTTTCATATACATATATATATGAACATAGTCTTACATTAAAGAAAAAATAGGCAAGAGAAAGTTTGACAAAGGCATGAGGCGTCTTGGAATTCCTCCTACCTGACACTGTACCTAGTACCAAGGGAAGCTAGAAAAGAATATAATAAAAGGCTATTTCAGATTCAGTGCAATCCTATTGCAGTGAGGCAGAAATGGCTTATTATTTATTCCTAGTGAGTCACCTTGATACTATTTCCAGGGAACCCACTAGACTAATTGGAAGTACTCAGGATCAACTTTGGAATGCATGTCTTTACATACTGAAAGAATAATTGGGACAGGGGTAGATTGTTCAGAAATGACCCTTTCCAGTTCCATGCCCATAAAGCTAAAGGTATAACTGCAGAAACATTTTTAATAGATTTGAAATTATGTCTTTTTTAACAGAACTATTACTATTACTCTTACAAATTCATGGAAAAGGAATACATATATATGAGTATACACATATACATGCACTCACTTTCACGTGTTATTATACGTACTTTTATTTATTTTTTTGTGATTCCATATTATTCAATCACATATTGTATCTTAATCTATTTGATTTTCCTTTACAGAAAAAAATAAGTTCTTTTTTTCCACCAGTATATACAATGAACCACTAAATAATCTTATGATTACTGTAAATGGACCTACAGCTAAAGGGCATATAAACTCAAAAGATTTTTGACACTATTTCCAAGTTATTCCCCAGAAATATTAGACCATTCTGTATCCTCGCCAACAATGAGTGATAACACCTGTTTCCTCACACTCATGGAATGATATAGTTAGAAAGAAAAGCTATTAAGTCAGTAGGCACAACAAAAAAAAATAATGATACAACCCAGATATAACTATACTGAGTCAAGTACATAACACTAATGTCATGCTAAAATTTTATGAACTGGAAAACTAACATTAAACATGAAATTATAATGAAAGTGGAAAGAGAAATGGGAATTAGAGTTGGTAATTAGAGAACAATGTTGTAAGAATTTAACTTTAGTTAAAAGTATTTTCATACCACAGCATATTAATGATAATGGTATCTTATTATTAAGCATATTTATAATTATCAAATTATTTGTATGATCTACAACAACATCGAGAACCAAGAATCAATGCTGAGCCATATAAGAAGCTTCAGGGCAATTTTGTTTTGTTTTGTTTAAATCTTACTTCATAAAGGTCTGAATATAATGGATAGTAAAAGTAACAAGTCCATGAACTAGTCAGCCTAACCTCAGTAGACCTTGGTTTCCTCATACTCTGCAATGAGAATAATAGTATATCTCGCATAATAGTGTAAGTACACTATGTAAGGTGAGTGAGATAATGCATACATATCTTTAGCACAGTGTCTGGTACATAAAAATAGCTTATATTTAAGCTAATATTCATTAAATTATATTTCACACATTTTTTAACTCTCTACATGAACTAGCTCATTGATTCACACAAAAAGGTGCTATGGAATAGGTATTATGATCTGCCACACTTTATAGATGAGAAAGCAAAAGCATAAGGAGATTAATTTGTCATATCACATAGCAAGGAAGTGACATTGCTTAAGTGGACTAGCTGGTCTAATTTTAGAGCTTTGACTCCAAATCTCTGTTCTTTACTGCCTCTTGCAGTAATCACTGGGCATATACCTTTTTAAATAAATGTGAATCTGCAAATTGAAATTTTTGTAATATCTGTCATATAAATTTAATCATATGTATTATTATTTTGGTTATTTCATGTTTCAGCAAGCTGCATACATAACTTAATTTGAATTAACTGTCTTTTTGAAAATGTTTGAAACAGAATTTTCCAAATCATAGTAGCTTTGGAGGAAAAAACCTCCTTATGAGTTTCACAAAGGTAACAATTGATTCTAATTGTTTAGTTGCAATATTCTTAGGAACCAGATAGTAACTTCATCTTCCAGAATTAATAACTTCAATAACATCACAAAGTCTGATTCTTAATGGGTGAATATTCTCTAAATAACTGGATTCCTATTCAAAGTAATTATTTGCATAATTTGGTGTTGGCTCCAAGTGAACACATGTTTTAAGATAGGTGTTATCATCTAAAATGTTAGTCTTAAAGAGTCTTCAGGATAGATGGGGCAAAATTCAGCACAGGACAATGTGCAACATGGTGATGAAACAGCCCCCCACACTGAGGAACCCAGGACTTGGAATTGAAGAAATTTAGTTGAAACACCATCCATATCCTACTTCAGTTTTCTTGCTTAGTAATATTGGTGAAATAATTTACCATGGTAAGATTTTTCTTTTCATTAGATATCCAAATTCATTTATCAATAATTTTACTTTTATGGAAGACAGATGTTCAATATAATAGTGACTACAATTCCAGATAAATGAGCAGCCTATTTTCACTTATCACACTTGTCACTGTTTCCGAGAGGGCACTGTATACTTCCAGTTTCACTCTGCTAATAGCATGCAGTTGAACCTGTCAAGTTAAAGGCTTACTGAAGAATTTGAAGACTAGAGCTTATACTCTGCTTATGTCTCTCTGGTTCAAAGACACTAGGCAAGTCAACCTCTCAAAACTTCAGTTACATCATCTGTAAAATTAGTTAATAAGGGTATCCACCCATGTGAGTATTACAGGAATTAAATGAGATAACATATGTAAACAACTTGGTCTGGCATCTGATTTAAAATTAATGTCAAAGTATAGCTGTCATTAATTTTAGTAATAATGCCTTGTATTTAATATAACCAACAAGAATTACTTATATTTTAATTTAGCACTGCCTATGAAGAAGACATAGTAATAAATCATAATTTTATTTATCCTTCAAAGTTAATTGTACCCTACCTTCTAGGGATTGATAAAATACACATTCATACATGCACACAAATGCTTATCTCACCAGCTTGGTAAAGTGTGGTTTATCTTTTTCTAGTTTCTACATAAGTGGATGCTTGTTTTGAGGAAATTAATTCCACAAATTTGTGAAGCAAATTTCTAAATGTATTAATTCTAGAAACATCACTGTTAACTTTGTCATACTGACATTATATATTCGTATTTCTTGGAGAGGAGGGAGGATTCTTCAATGCTTTGTGTTGTCTGCACCCATTTTAGGCAGATGAAAAACAATAAAAGAAATTGTTCTAGAGCAAGGGAACAGTGTGGCCAGGTGATTTAGAATAAAACAAAACATACAGGAGTCATTCAAAGAAGTTCACTGAAACTGGAACATTGAGTTCATGAAAGAAAAGAATTGAGTTGTGGAGCTGGACATAAAGATCACGTGTACAAACAGCAATTATTAGAAGCCAAGTTGAACTATTTGAATTTTACCTAAGATCACTTGGATGTCACTGAAAGGTTTTAAATTAGGAATTAATATAATTAGATCTCCTTTTTGAAAGATTTCAATGGTTCAAGAATAGATGAGAGGAGAATAATGCTAAAAGTTAAGAATGAAAATGGTCTGGTTTGGGTGTACAATGGCAGGAGTAAGACAGTAATTAATGGGAAGTGAAGGTTGGTCACTCAAGTTTCTGCTTTTGGTAATTCATAATAAAATTTACTGAATTAAGGAACACTTGAAGAGAGGACGGTTTAGGGAAACAAAAATGAATTCAGTTTGGGACACATTGAACTTAAGATCCCTGTTCGTGTTTATCAAGACAGGCTAGTTTATGTTGAAGAAATAAGCAAAGCCTTGAGGGGAGGGTACAGCTCAGGTGGTAGAGCACATGCTTAGTATGCATGAGGTCCTAGGTTCAATCCCAAGTACCTTCTCCAAATATAAATAACTAAATAAGCCTAATTACCTCCCCCTCTTAAAAAATAATAAGCAAAACCTGAAATATCCATAGCTTAACCCATAAACACTGTTAACAATTGTAAAGAGTTTGAGATTTTACCCTATTTTCAAATTAACCAATTAGGATGCCACAGTGACACAGATGGATGAGGATTTCTGTGTTAGAGACAAAGGAAACTAGTACTCATGGCACAGCAAGCATGAGGAACCTCAGGTTCACATGGGTTTTCCTTGCTCCACAAGCCCCATGGGGGCATGGATGGATGCAGTGCACACAGTGGATTCATGTCAAAGCTGAGGAATTCCAAGTTTAGGAAACCCGTCATCTTTAAAGAAGACCACCAACCAGCTAACCCTCCCTGCAGAGGCAGATATTATTTTTATCTTGCTGGTCAATAAATAGATCTGTCCTCTTGCCCAGAGGGAGATACCACCTCCAGTTTGCAAGGCTGTTTACTACCAAAAAAAAAAAAAAATCTTTGAAAAGACAGAATAGAGAAAAAGTTTGTCACAAGACATATGACAAGAGAATTCTTCCCCAATAAAAATTTATTTTTCCTTCATGCAAAGTCCTATATTTGTACATCATATCTAGGCTACTTCTTCTTGTTGCTATGACATATTTAAACAAAAGAGACTAAAGAAAGTTTTTTGATGCCCATATCAAAGAATAATGGGAAATATAAATGAGTTATTTTATTCATATTCTTTGTTGGTTCATGGTGGGAAGTTTTAAGTGAGAGAAAGAAATCATATTTTCCTGTTCATCTTAGAATCAAAGATACCAAAAAAAAACCCAAAAACACAAGGTAAAAAAGTTTAAACTGTGTACTTTTCTCTGCATAGAAATATTCCAAAGTGACAAGGAACTTATCCTGAGGTGGGAATGATGAAGTTTCTAGACAATGATGCCTAGTGACACAGAGCACAAAGTGAGGTTGTGTCAGTTTCATGTCTTTAGACCCAGTCCCTTGGCAACTTATCCCAAACTGGTTGCATAACAACTGCATAAAGGGAGACTACTTCTCTTCCTATCTTGGCTGCAGGAGTAGTGAGGTAACAATGACTCACTGGCCCTTAGAGCCAAGTGAAAGAAGCTTTACCATGTGTATTGAAGCAACTACCGAGTAAAGCAGACAAACTGGGGATTCAGATACAGGTTACAGCTACTGAGAGAACCTTATCCAAGTGGAACTCACTCAATCAGGGCGGTTCTGTATGGCCTGGATTGTCAGTGTCATCATGATTCTAGGGTCTGGAGTCAAAGTACTTCAAATTGTTTCCCAAGTTTGATTACCTCACAGATCTATCTCACACAAGGATAAAATTGCATCACTTAATTAAGCAGGATGAGCAGAGTCTTCTTTTAAGTCCATTTTATTTTTAAGTACTTAAATTCTTTATGTACACAAGTCTAGAGCAAGCAATTATGGATGAGTTCTTAAATAATTTTGTTTGTAATAAGTTGCCCAAAGTAACACAAAAACAAACAAAAAGAATACTCTTAACCCTACCAGTCTCAGTCCATAAACCAACTTACAACCTAAGATCACCTCCTCTTATACAAAAATGTCACAGAAGTAAAACCGATGTCAATAGGAAGGATTAATGCAACATGACATTCAGATATATGAAAATTGATACCTGAACCCAATTATCAATTTATGTTTGGTATACTAAGCACATAAAAATAATTTGAGGAAGATTTTTAAATTACTCATTAGATAAAACTGAATATTAAAACAGAAAATTAGAAATATCTTTACGAAGGCAAAAGGAAATATTTACTTGGTGGTGTGTTGAGTTGAAATAACCAATTTAATAAAGCACCAGTTTACAGAATTCTCAAAAATGAAGCAAATATAAGTATACAGAATATTCAATATATAATTAAATCACATAGACTATATAGAAATATATATTTATATACTATAATTTTTTTAATGTCAAACCTTCAAATTCTAGGAATGTCACAAGCATTCATTTACTCAGGCTCAAAATCTGATTTCAACTTCTTTCTTAAATTAAATTTTTATTTTAAAATAGTTTTAGACTTACAGAAATTATTGCAGAGTACAGAGACTGATCCCTCATATACCTGACACCTAGACTTAAGTACTATATCTTACATTTACTACCACTAATAAACCAATATTGATGTATACCTATTGCATTAGTCAGGGTTCTTCAGAGAAAATATAAAGAGATGTATTATAAGGAAACAACTCACGCAAACATGGAGGCCGAGAAGTCCCAAGATCTGCAGTAGGCAAGCTGGAGACCCAAGAGAGCAGATGTGTAGTTCCAGTCCATGTCTGAAGGCCTGAGAACCAGGAGAGACAATGGTATAACTTCTAGTCCCAAAGTCAGCAGGTCCCAGGCCCAAAACCAATAGATGTTTCAGCCTGAGTCCAAAGGCTGGAAAAGATCAAGGTCATAGCTCAAACATGAGGAGCTCCCTCTTACTCAGCCTCTTTGTTCTATTCACGTTTTCAACTGATCGGTTAAAGCCCATCCACTTTAAAGAGGACAATCTGTTTTATTCAGTCTGCAGATTCAAGGTTAATATCATCCAGACCACCTAGTAGACACACTCAGAATAATGCTTGACCAAATGGGCACCTGATGGCCTTTACAAATAAACACATAAAATTAACCATTACACTTACTAACCAAAGTCCACATGTTACCCAGATTTCTTTAGTTTTTACCTAAGGTTCTATGATCCCAGATCCCCACTCAGGACACCACATTACATTTAGTTTTCATATATTCTCTTGGATCTTGGGAGTTTCATACACTTTCCATGTTTGGATGACAAATTTAAGGTATACTGGGCAAGTATATTCTTCTCTTTATAGATACTGTTTGGAAGGAAGTCACTAGACACTGCCCAAGCTTAAAGAGAAACCTACATAAATTATTTGGAATTCTTCGGCAAGGTAGATTTTCTATTCTTCTATTCTCATTTGTTTATTTAATCACTTATTTATTTCATACCCTAGTTTACAGATATTTACAGATATTTATTTTATTTACAGATTTATTTTATATCCTAGTTTATAATTAAATACTATTTTATTTATTTTATTGCTTAGATTGGTCTATCATTGGGAGCTCTTTCGGTTGGCTCCTGTGTCCCTTTGACAGACTCCCATCATTGTGTTGTTATTTTCTGAGCACTTCCTTACAAGTTCTCACTAAGGTGCTCTGGCTTATTGTATGTATTTTTGGCCCCTGTCCTAGAACTTGCCATTTCTCAAAAAGCCTGGTTGTTTTTACTGGGGACTAGTATAAGAAACCAGTATCTGGGAGTTGCTTCTAGGCCCTCTTAGTGGAAAAAACAAGAAATTACATGGGCAAATAATAAGCCATGTATATAAACATATCTATAATTATTTTTATATGTAATAATCTGTCCCTATCTTACCTTAAACATGAGTTCAAACTGATATCTCCAATTCTAATCCATTACCAGATAGATTATTCTAACTTCCTTTCCTTGCTTCTCTGTAAACTCCCATTCCAGTGAGAAACCTGGATCCCTCCATCTGCCATCCATATACTCAATTGTTCAGTTCTAGTATGTATGTATAGCAGTTATCAGAAATAATCCATATCCCATGAAAAATAACTCTACCAACTAAAGTACAGAGCTTATGTACAGTTGTTATGCTTTAGTTGTATAGATTCCACTCAGGTCCCAAATTACTAGATCCACCCTATCTTCCATCCCTTCAGTGCAACTGTTTCATACATTTGTAATACAGTTAATTTCTTTTCCTACATTCTCTATTCATCCTGAGAATCCTAGCCTCCTAAAACTATTTTTTAAATTTGCACAGAATACAGATCACTTTTCTTGTTGTGAATTTCTATGGATTTTGACAAATACATAATGCCAAATATTCATCATTATAGTATCGTACAGTATATAGTATAGTACAGAATATTTCCACCATCCAAAAAAAGTCCCTGTGTTTCACCTATTCAACTCATTACCCCACCGTGAGCCTTTGGCAACCACTGATCCGCTTACCCTCTCTATAGCTTACCTTTTTCCAGAACACCACAGAATTGGAATCATAGTTATCTTCTAGACCAATTAAGAATGAAAAAAAATATTTTATTTTATCTTCATTTATTTCGTCTCAGTTTCTTTTTTCTATAGATTCCAATTCCTGACTAGATCATATTTTTTCTGTCTGAAAACTTCTAAGATTTCTTGCAGGACATTCCGCTATTAAGGAATTCCCTCAGATTTTCGTCTGTCTGGGACAGTATCCATTCTCTTTACCCTCTTACATTTTCACTGGATATTGGATTCCAGATTGATCTCTACTTTTCTTTAATACTTAAATATTTCACTCCACTATTTTTTTTTTTCTTAAATGGTTTATGATGAGAAGTTTACTTTAATTCTCATCCTTGTTCCTTTAAGGTTAAATGTTTTTTCTTCTGGTTTCTTTCAAGATTCTTTTTTTCTTTGGTTTTGCAGTTTTGACTACGATATGCCTAAATCTGTTTTGTTTGTTTTGTCATTACTGTTTCAGCTGTGTTATTATTTTAAGATTCATGATGTTTCCTTTTCACTTATGAGCACCATGAGGGTGGCCCACGAGCTGGGTTCCGGTCTGAGTGGGTGGATTGCCGAGCAAAGCTGGCTGGGCTCCACTGGAGCCCACTCTGCTGCTTCGGGTGTGTAATGCCGGGTAAACGGCGGAACTGCTACGCAGGCAGCAAGGGGACGGGTGGCTGTGAGGTACACAGGGACCGGAGGGAAAGGCAGAAACGGGCGCAAGTCTCAGCTGACCCATACTTACAAGACACAGCTGCACCACGAAAGCCATGACGGCCAGGACTCCTCAGCTGAGAGGCCACGAGTCTCTGGCAGCAGGGCCATAAGCGGCTTGGGTCTCAGTTTTCCCGCCGCCCGGTCTCGTCAGGGGAGCAGCGGGGCCCGGCCGGCCCCAGGCCGAAGGCCAGGTGGGTGGAGCCAGGCCCTGGCGCCCCCAGGCCTGACAGGTACAGTCTGGCCGGGAGCCGGCTTGGCGGGCACTTGCCACATGTGTCTTGCGATTCTCGTCATCCAGGATGCCCTTGGCCCGTCCTGGTGTCTGGGCCCTGTAGACCAATTCACCGGCGGAGGTCCTGGAAGCCACGGCGCCTCCACCAAATTCCGAGCCCGCACGGACACAAAGGCACCGCCTCCCCTGGAGTCAGATCTCGCGAGATCTCTTAAGTCCTGCCAGCCCTGGACCGAGGCTCCTTAAAAGAGAAAATCCTGGGAATCCTGATTATCAAGGAGACCCACGTCCCTTACAGCAGGGAGGCCCTGTGAGATCTGACTCTCACGACCTTTCTGGGTCCTGAGAAATTATTTTGTCCTGGGCTGGTAGAGCTATATGTTGAAAACTGTGTTTTCCATATGTTGAAAAATACCTTAAAGGACACTAACATGTCCGTGGGTTATTTTCTTCATAGAAAAGAAAACAAATCTACGTGTGAGTATTTAATTCATATTTTCATTACATTCCTAAGAATATTTTTCTTGCTGGAACATATAACTGTTCTTGCTTTTGGCAAATACAGCACAAATGCAGGGACACGTTATATGTAGTATGAAAACAGTTGCTAATGCCTTCACAATGGTTCATCAACCGTCTGGAACCCCCAGAGATTTATTTCTCTAGATACTTCGTGGAATACAGTTTATTAAACTTGGTAAACTTGCCTGTCTCTCAAGTGCTGTTATAAGATGCTTGAAAAATTCTTTGATTGCATTTTAAAACTGTATTTGAAGAATGAAGAAAAACATGCTAGCACGAAATAAAAATGAAACTGCTCTGAGGGCAAGTTGGAGCCAGGAACAGCATAATAAGACCAAAACTTGAGCCATCATTGACCAAAAGGATTAAAAGAACAACTGCGGGTCAAGAAATAATTATTTTTTGATGGTGACCACTTAAGGGCTTTTTAATGATTACCAACTGAATCAAAGACATAACAATCAGCAAATCAAGCCACCTGCAATATAACCCATTAGTGAAAGATTTATGTTCAAATGCACACACATGCACATACACACATAGTGGTTTAGAAATTAGAACCAACTCAGAAAATAAAGAGAAAAATGTCTTACCTGGTTAGAAAGTAACCTTAATTCTTTTAGGTCCATTTAGAAATATGATCAAATGTGCAGAAAAGAAAAATAAGCAAAATGTATCTGATTAAATTCTATCTTCAACATGAAGCAGATGTTTAAGTTAGATATTTTCTGCCATTTTTTTTTTCTTTTCTGTGACAAATGAGTGAGAATAGCTCTTGAGGGAAATCCATTTCCAAAATGCATTCATTAGGGCTTTACTCAAGTGCAAGGGAAGAAGATGAAGTGACAAGTCAATTTTAATGTAATATGAGTTTGAAAGGATTTTTTTTCCACCTTGAGTAATTATGAGACTAATTTACCAATGCTCACTCTATTATGAGGCCTAGAAAACTCCTGATTATTTATTAAAATAAAAGAGCACTATTTTTAGGAGCACAATATTTGAAGTCCTAAGTTTGAATTGAGGAACTTAACAGTATTTATGCTCCAAGTCAAAATCTGTTATGTTTTGAGAGAGAGAAAAACAGACAGAAAAAATGCATTCACTCATCACTGTCGTTCAGCAAAAAAAAAAAAAAAAAAAAACTACTTCAAATTTTCTGTCTTCAACAAAAGCTAGCTAAATTATATTTAGAAACTTGTTTAATCCTATTAGTCTTTTCTTCATATATATGAAATGGGATTATTAATGTTTAGCTTATACAGTTGATATGAGGAGTAAATGAAGTAAGGCACTATCTAAAAATAGATACTCAGTATATACCATTCCTCTACTCCTTTTAGAAACAAAAATTTAATGACAAGATTTCGTCCACTTCAACCACTCACAAATATCTCATTATCAAGCAAAATATGCCTACTTCTATGATTCTCAAAGGTTGTAACTTTCCTTTGTGAACACAAAATGCTGTCTTTTCTGTGCTTTTTATTACCATTAAAATTGTTGTTTCTTGTGTTTTTAATCATACTTTGAAAAACAACATTAAGCATCAATTAGTGTCAGATGCTGGGCAGGCATTGGCAAAAATAAGAGAAAATTAAAAGAACTCAATGCCTGAGTTAGTTGAGTTCACATTTCATTTAAACATATGCAAATTAATACCTTAGAAAGAGAATATAATGTGAAAATGTGTGCAATTATATTTGAAACTCCCCACAGAATTTATACCCACAGATACACATGATAATTCCCACACAAAGCCAATCAACTTTCTAGCACCTCAAATCTTTCATGTCCTGCCTTCCAAAATATCCATTCTTCAGTCTCATTGAAGCAGCTTGTTTCTTCACCTCTCTTCATTTGTCTAGTCATGAAATTCATCCCAGATTAGTTTATCCCTTACGGCCATTCACTTTAATGATACTCTGATTAGAACCTTCAGTCCCCTCATGCTTCTGGATAAGCCCTGTACTTCAAGATGATAATATTTATACCATGCTGCAGAGGGGTTTAATTTACTTCCCAGGCATTACAGGGCCATTTTTAAAAATATCTATTTAAAATTTACTAAAAGTAAAACTTAACTACAGATACTGGGGATACAAAGATAAACAATGTAGGTTGTTTTATTATTTACCTTGTATTTATCATTTAACCTGTCAAAAGATAAGTTTTCTCAGTTTTAAAAATGAGATTATTAATACTTACATTGCTTCAGTTGCATGAATATTAAAACAAGGAATAGATGTGAGACACCTGGCAGATAGTCAGATTTAATATTTGTATTATTCCTGTTATTATTAATATTAATCTAGGTATTTCAATCACAGGGGCAGCACAATCATCCTGAAATGTACATACTAATGAGAAAGCAAATAAGGCCATGTTTACCCTTTATTTTAAATGCTTACTACACACCTGCTCATCTACTTTTCTTATCTATCTGCAAGTCATTACAGATATGACCATGTATGGTATAATTACCTAACATTGTAACATTATTGTACATTTTCCAGAGGAACAATTTGTAGGAAGAGAATGTAAAGGTTCAGGAATTCTAATGTTCTAGGGATTTGGCACTTCTCCCAGAAGTGTTACAAATAAACACCTGAACACTTTCCCCTTCAGAACCAGTAAGTTTAAACAGAATTCTATTTAGGTTTTTGAATTGTGACATATGTTAATCCCAATGAGCATCTCTGCATGAAAGGAATGTTAGCAGAATTTTAACATGTTATTATCAGGATAAATTGCCACTTTGCAGTAAAAATGCTATAAATATGCTGAACTTTGGGAGTTTAAGCCTGTAAAAAAAATTCATCAAACTATTGTTTGATTATCTGAGACCAACCATTATGCATTAAGGGAATAACACCTCACATATATTTGTAATTCATATGCAAATACAATATTGTCCATATTATATAATACAATTTTATATTAAAATATTTTAATAATGTAGAATTCTTTTTATTTGCAAGTGGTATCAAATAGTAAAACTTATTTACAAACTAATGTGGTTTAAAATGTATTGGAAATTAAAATTTCAATTAAGAACCAGTAGATTAAAGAGTTTGCCATTAATTTTGACATTTATTAAATACATTTTAAATATAGAGAATGATACAGAGATTTTTTTTTTCAAAGGATGTTTATCTCTCAGGGTTTCACTATTTAACAGTCATACCAATACTTTAATATACAGAACCAGAATCAGCAGTCTAAAAAAAGCTGTCCCCGTCTCAATGTGAAAGATGGAGGTGGCTTAGGCTCAGTGTTTCAGTACTTAAATTTGGGTTCCTCTTTCACATAAAAGAAGGAGAAAAAGAAGTAGGAAGAAATAAGCAAGAAGAAAGAAAGGGAGTGAGAGAGAAAGTGGGGGAGGGAGAGAAGGAAGACAAAATTGAGAGAAAACTTGGTCAGCTACTTAGAAAGCATTCCCTTCCCTGACCACAGTAATGAAACAAATACAATTACAGTCACTGATCTGTTAAAACAAATAATGACCCATCATGCTCAAGACATTGTGTTTGGCGTTACTCTTATTTTTTCTTCCTTAATCAAAGAGCCCCCAGTTTAAGTTATCATGGAGGAGAATTGGTCACTGAATGTGTGGAAAGCACCTCCTCCCTCTCTCAGGTCCCTAGGAGAGTCAGCCGCTGCTCTGTAGGTATAGTCCCAGCCAGACCCATCATGGTGATTTGAATGGTATTCTGAGATCCCTCCAATATCACTATTATAACTCCTCAAAAAGTATAAAATAAGAAAAATAATTTTTATAATTTGTGTGGTTTTTATATCATTGGGAGTAGGAGAGATTAACATACACAGGGAAGGAAACAATGATGTGTGTTATTTCAAGTAAATGGAAGTTTTAATTTGTTCCTCTTTGCAAAGTGAATTCACCTTCATGGGATGTGAAGACAGGCACCACTGGTGTTACCAATAAAGGTGTAGATAAATCATTCTTGAGCGTTTGATACTGCTCAATAGAATATCTTCTGAATTAGACATTTTAGGGAAAAAGTAGGTTATCATGAGTTGGAGATGGAAGGAGACACTGTTCCAAAATAAGATGTTTAGCCTTACAACAATTTAAGAATTAACTACAAATATTATCTCCACTTTAAAATAAGTAAACTGAAGCAGAAAACTTTTAGAGAGTATTTTTATTCTAATGATTATGGGGGCAACACTGTGGATAAAGAATTCGTTTGAAAAACAATCAGATGAAGGAAAAGATCTTAAGTTTAATTGTATATGATGTTGATGATGGTGATGGTGACACAGATTCTTGCTCTGATATTTATATGAGAAGGAGAAATAGATGCTCCAGATTATTAAGCTTTTATCTACAGAGAAATAAAATAACTCTTGTGGTAATACAATGCATATAAAATCTGTCAATAAGGACAACTGAACTCCTTTACTGAAATTAAAATATTTTTAATGAAATTGAATTTATTCACTTAAGTCACAAAAAGAATTCACTGACTTGAGAAGTAGAGAATAAAAAGTTTTCTCTAAACTGGATTCACAATACAAGGTAAAGTATATATATCTACCCATATATACATAAAAATATTTTTGAAATATGTCCACACATTTGTTTACATATATGTTCCATATATACCCCCACGTATCGCATTCAAAGTACCACTCTTTATTTTTGTTTCTAAATAGTAAATTATCTGAGCCAAATCCTATCCTGCTCAATTAGACAGGGGTGAACGTGCTCCTGGTAAAAATTGCCCAGCTCCAACCTGTACCACCCTCACCAGGGTTTGTGGGCCTCCGGAGACTTCTGCGTGTTCCCAGAAAGATGAATCCTTCCTTTGCCTCAAGCCCACCCCTTGCAGACTGAAGGAATGAACACTGGGAAGGCCACCTCTGTGCACTGTGTCACCCCAAACTCTCTGCCCAGCCACTCCAAAATGTTTATGAGAAATTTTGACCTGGAAACTTCGAAATGAAAGAAAAGAATATGAGTAGCAAAATCACAGAAGAGAAAAAACACATGTTAATTGTTCACACATGAGCAACATTGTTCTTACATTTATTTTTAGTGTTCTTCACCAATTATTCTCCTTAGCCTTTGTAATTTAATTTCCTTTTTCGGTATGCTACCCAAAACGTACTGAAGGTCACTGAAAACCTTCTGAATACTAAATCTTACCTTTCCCTGGATTACTGGATCTTTCTGAAATTTTTAACCTTATGACTATACCTCTGTAATTTTTCCACTCTCTGGACATTTCTTGCAAAGGATTATCCTACTTTTAATGAATTGTCCTGTTCTTTCTCTGTTCTCTCACTAAGGAATCTGATTGATTTTTACCAATTTTACCAATCTCTGTCTATACTAATTTATTCCATACCATTATCTCTAGACCTAAATGCTCTCCAAAAGGTCAGTCACAAATTGCAAACTCCAATTAGCTTCAGGTGTAATTGTGCAGGAGTCACTTCACTTTTAACAAATGAAAAAAAAAAAAAAAAAGACAAAAAGTCATTCTGTGCATAGTGTATGTGTGTATGTGTGTGTTGTATAAACAGTGAATTTAGGTGAAGGGTTTACTGAAGTTCCTTATACTATTCTTGCAATTTGTCTGTGAGTTTGAAATTATATCAGTATAAAAATTTACCAAAACAAACATCAATTGAATTTGTACTTCTTTCACTCACATATCTGTAAATAGCTTTCCATATCTCTCATAATCTGGATTTGAAATTATACCCATTATGAGCCAAGGGTCTAACATTAGATTGTTTCAAATCCTGGTTGTTCCATTTACAACCAATAGGACCCTTGCCTATGTGCTAAACCTCTCTAAATTGTATCCTTTCTGTACAATAAGGGCAATACTAGTATTTATTATATAGGATTATTGTAAAGCTTAAGGGAGATAACCCATGTAAAATGGTTAGCTTATAGTAAGAACATAACTATCAGTTTATACAGTTATTAATATTATTTCCCCTTGTAATTTATAATCAGTTGCCACATTTGGGAATCCTACCTCTGCAATACCATTATTCCTTTTCTCAATATATTCACAATATACGGTTTTATTCTGTGAGTATTATTACAAAGATTTTTATTACTCCCTGCCTCCAAACATGTTATTTATAGCTGCTAGATTAATTGTCCTATACTGCAATTCAAACTGTGTATTTTCCTTTGCTGATGACCCTTTATTATTTCCCTATTACCTCCCAAATCATGTCAAGGGCCTCTGCTCGGCACTTGAAGGCTTCCAAAATATGGCACCAATATACTTCACGCTATTAATAGCTTCCATTATTCTCTACAACTGTCTAATAGCACTGTCAGGCCAGCTGAGACTCTACACACGTCTCCTGCTTTCCTGCTCTGCCCCATTCTCATGCTGTGCCGAACCTGTCTTTTGTCTTGACTCCTCTCCCTACTTGGGTTTCTTCTGTCCGAATCCTTTCCACAGGCACTAAATAAGGTTACATTAAGGCAACTTGTGTGCAAGATAAACCTCCAAATGTCAGTAGATTAGCACAATAGTTTATTTCTTATTTGTGGGAAGCCCCCAGATAGGTGCCCCCGCTTAGAAGGCAGCTCTTACACAGGGTAATTCAGGGATCCAGGCTCCTTCAGTCATGTGGTTCTGCCATTTCAGTTCATTACTTCCAAGGTTACTGTGCTCATCTGCATCAAGTCAGTGGAGAGAAAGGAATGTGAATGGTTTTGTGGGCCAGACTTGGTCCACACAGTGTTTGCTCTCATTCTATTGTCAACGACTTACTCACATGGTTACACTTGACTTTGATGGCATCCGGCAGTGTAACCTAATTGTGTATCCAGAAAAAAAAAAGAAACAGGTCTTGGCAAATACTCTCTGCCATACTACGTTCTGGGTACATTTCAAATACTCTCTTTACTATGAAACTCTTCCTATACTTCCTGGGAGGATGTCACCTACAATCCGTAATACATACGTGTGAGCACAAAAACAGATTTACATTTCTCAATTTGAGATTAGTTATTTATTACAAGATGTTAGTAGTAAAAAAAATTGTGTTAAAATTATTATTAAAGTAGATTATAAAACAATATCATGCATCCTCTTCATGAAATCTGTATAGAACACAGTATGTATTCATCTGTATAGAATAAGATATGTAGTCATACAGAGTGGCAAAAAGATGAGTTAATTAATCTCTTAAGATCCTTTCTGACCCTCTAATCCTAATGATTTAAATGCTTTTGAAAAGATACTTCCAAGTGTCATTTTATTTTCTAGTGTGACAACGTCTACAACATGTATTAGGTTTTTAAGCTTTCCAAATGGCAATGCAATTGGCATTTCCATAGAGTACATGCTTTAACCAATGTTCACATTATTTCACTGAATTGAAGAGAACTAAATAAAATTGAAGATTACAGTCTCCCTATCTTACTATGGAGAAGTAAACATCATTGGAATTTAATAATCAAAATCTTATTGCCCACATTTTAAAATTATGCTGTGAAAGCCAACTGTATTGCAAACTGAATCAGAAACATGGAGTATAATGGTCCTTAACAGACAATACTGTACTTGGTGTTTTTACTAGCTCCACAGATAGCTTTCTCCAGATGTTGCCAGGCAACAACAGCTCATATAAAGAGATTTCTTGTTCATAAACTAAACCTTGTTCGTAATGCAATGAGAGCCAAGATTTTTACCACCTCTACAGGTGGAATTACATGTAAAATAACTTCAGTCATAATCTCAAAGAAAAGAATCAGTATATGCATTTTTGTTTAAAATATGACTATGACAGTGACCAGGGTAGAGAGATCTGTAATTGAAATGCATGTTGTCTGTCTCAAGGAAAAAAATAGGAGACTTCAGAAAGAAATTATTATTAATTCTTCTATAAATATATAAACATTACATTATATGAAAAGGAAATTAATCAGAAACAAATGTAGTGGCCCTTGTGATGAATTATTAGCCTTACAGTTAAAATTTCAGAGTAGTTTATTCTAAAGGATGCATGATCTGGCAGAATTTTGCATTTGGAAATAATGCATTCACATGAACACTGGAGTACAGATAAATGAAATACAAAATATAGAAAAAGAAATTTACAATTTTCCCATATTTTGGGCCATATATTGAGTGGTAGCCATGAATATGTAACCAACATGTTTGGGGAATATTCTTCAAAATATCATACAGTGGAATAATCATTTTTTAAATGATATCCAGCAATAATTTAAATATACACATGGCCTATTATCCCTCTTTGTGTGTGTGTGCGTATGTGTGTTCTGTTTGCATGAAAACTTGTTTATAAGAAAACTTTGAAAATTTCTAGAAAATTTTGCATATTTCTATTTATAGGAAAATATTACATGTCCTTGTCAGATAAAGAACTGCAGAAGGAAATAGGTCAACTGAGAGGAGAAATGGGGACATTCTTGAGTGTGAGTCAGGAAAATGCAAATATAATATGTTGAATAGGATTCTAGGTACAGAAAAACTTTTTAAAATATTTACCATGATGACTGTGTATTTATAACTTTTAAAATTCCTGATATTTTAAGCACTTTACTTATTTTGTTATTTAGATGCCAGTTTATTCATATCCTGCCTTCCATCTTTTCATATGCACATAATTTCAAATGCAACTCTTCACCCATGTTCATCCATAAACTTATTCTTCATAATTACAATCAGTCCTCTGTTATCTAACTTGGCAGGGAACTGTTGTGTTCTCATTCTTCAAATTTTTTCTGGCTCTAATCTAAATCATACATAGATTACTAATTTTCAAAGTATAATACTACAAAAATTAACATTAAAATGATGCTAAGTAAAATTACTACTTTTCAGATGAAGAGAGCTTTACAGATTTAATTGATTTAATCATTTTTAAAAGCTTAGAATGTGTGTGGCAATAATTTAGTGTGTTTAAAGTTACTGTCTTTTTCCTCAGGAAGCATATAGTGTTTTGGTTATGTATTATATAATTTCAAAATAGAGTAAAAATTGCAAAGACAGAAAGTGTACATGCCCATTGTAGGAAAAACTCTATTCTCCAAAGAGATTTATCACAATGACATTCTTTACATTATTGCAAAATCAAATCATACTATCAGTCTTTGTTGTCCTGAAGCCTCTATCATATTTCATAGTATTCTTTGTGTTGTACAGTTTCATAGTTTTGTTTCCATCTAGTCACAAATGTCTTTTGAAGACAGTGAGTATGTAGAAAATTTTCATTTTACTGAGGAATGTGTTTTAATTTTCCAAACTTTGAAACAAGTGAGAAGAGTGTGTGTGTGTGTGTGTGTGAGAGAGAGAGAGAGAAAATGAGAGAGAGGAAGATAGGTGTCACAGTCTCTCGTAACCTAATCTACGTGGGAAGTCACATTCCATCATTTTTGCTGTAATTTTTTTTTTCATTAGAAGCAACTCTCTAGCTCTAGCCCACACTCTACAGGAAAGAATTGTACAAAAGCATGAATCCCAGGAGGTGGTGATCATTGGAAGTCATCTTAGAAATGCTATCAGAATTTATATTTGATTTCATTTCGGTAATATTTCCATATTTTATGCTCTTAGTCATTGGCTTTAACTGTATTTACATTTGAAAGTGTTTTTACCTTGTTTAATTTTAGTTCTTTTTCATTTTAGTTTAGTTTTGCTTTTGTCACCACTTACTTAAAAAATATTACACTCTGTTAACATTTTTGTTAATTTTGATTATTTTCATTACATTTTTCTTTACGTCATCTTTTTTAATGACAATTTCCTGTTAATCTTTTGTTCTGGTAGCTTTTTAAAAGGCAGGCAAGAAGCACAGTAAAGTAAGGAACATTTAAGAACAGTCTGCCTACACAAAAAATTAGGAATACAAGGGAATATGTTAGTTCTATAATAGTCCTTCCAGATTCCCTATTTTGAGCTCTAACATGGCTTCCAAATACATTTCCTCCTATTTTTTCTGCTTTTGAATCATATTTTATTAAAGTTTTGATTCATGAACATCTTCTGAATTCTACTAAAAACTTTCATCTTTCCTTCATTAGTTTATATTTTCTGCATAACTTATTTAAAAAACTAAAATAATGGACAATCCCATCATTTCATGAGAAGGGCCAGAAATTCATGGTGTTTTTCTCATAGAATCACTGAGCAATGGGCAAAACATAAAATCAAATTGTTCCACGTCAGAAGAGATAAAGAGACAGATTGATTTAGGTAAACACCCTAATCATAATTCCCAAAGTTTTATTGTAATAAATATCCTGCTTTTACATCTGGATAAGTACAATCTTCTCCAAACTTATCTTTCTGTATTGACTTCTGTATTCTTTCAAACTATTCCAGGATTAAACTCTTAAAAATGCAAATCCTATCATGTCAACTCTTCCCACTCTTAAATCTTTATATGGTTTCCTATGGCTTTTTAGTAAATGACCAAAACCCCTGATATTCCTTTAAGATTCATGATATAGCTCAGTGCAATTTCATCTACTCCTACCACACTCCAGAACACCACTTCAATTCTGCCTCATTTATCTAGTTATATTTAATTTAATTATATTTAATTATATAATTATTTATCTAGTTATATTTATCTAGTTATATTTAATTATATTTAATTATACCTGTAGACATTTTTTAGAGCTTAAAAATTGTTTGTAAATAATTACTACTGTAGCTAATTGTTTCGTGTCTACCTCTCAATAAACACTAAACTCTCTGAGGGAGTACCATTATCTGTTCAGTTCACTGCTATGAAATTGTGTTAAGAATAATGCTTTGCACATAAGTAATATTCAATAAATATCTACTGAATTTATTAAAAAACAAAGAATCATGGACCTGAAAGAAAATGTGGTTTCAGTATTTCTGAGGGTTTTTTTTTTCCTCCTTAATTTAACAAAAAAAAAGAAAATCAAGATTAGTTGACTAACTGACAGAGAGACAGAGACTGAACCAGAATCCTAGGTAACAGGCAAAAAAAAATTTTCTAAATATTGGTCAGTGAGGTACTATTATTTAATTCTTATTAATGATGATTAATTTTATTGATAATATTGTTTATTGTTTAACATTTTTACATTGATTATCAGTTCTTAGTATTTAAAATCTTAATTTGGATTATAAACACAATAAGAAATTAAGAAACAGTGAGGATAAAGTGAGAAAATCTAACATATCCAATTAGAAAAAAAGAAAGGATGGGCCTGAGGCAATTTTAAAGAAATAATGGCAGAAAAATTTCAAGAACTAATGGAAAGAAAATAAGCTACAAATTCATCAAGACAAGAAAATTTCTGTGCAGGATATCCAAGAAGAAATTCATAAATAGATATTTCCCATTTATTTTGAAACCTCCAAAATAAATATAAGATTTTAAAATAGCCCAGGGCAGGCAGAGATTATCTTCAAATACATAACAATTATACTGAAACCTGACTTTACAGCAGCAACTGTCGAACATAGAAAACAGTGGAATCATTTGTTTAATGTATTAAGGACAACACATGGCTATAATAAAAGCTATATACAATAAAAATACATTCATGAATGAAAATGAAATAAAGGCATTTCAGAGAGGGGAAATATGGGAAAGTATGAAGTAGGTTGCTTTTCACTAAAGGAAATTCTAGATGATGTATTATCAACAAAAAAAAGGTGATTTCAGTTCAGGAGTTTGAAATGTAAGTAGAAATAAAGATACAAGTAAAGAGTAAATAAATGTGTGATAATGTCTAAATAAGAATAAAACCAATAATAATTTTATGCAATATGATAAGATAAATAAATATAATAGATAACAAGAATTATATTGTTCTAAAGAACTTGTGGGTTTTTAAAATATACTTTGTTTTCTAGATCAGTTTTAGGTTTACAGAAAAATTGCAAAGATATTATAGAAATTTCCCATACATGCCACACTCTGATTTCCCTATTACTAACATACTAGTATGACACTAGTATGACACATTTGTTGTAGTAAATGAATCAATAGCAATACATTATTATTACTAAGGTTCATACATTACTGAAATTTCCTTAGTCTTTAACATAATGCCCTTTTTCTATTCCAAGATTCCATCCACGCTACCACATCACATCCAGTCATCGTACCTTCTTAATTTCTTCTTGGCTGTGATAGCGTCTCAGCCTCGTTTTGATGACCTTGACAGTTTTAAGGAGGATTGTTCAGGCATTTTGTAGAATATCCCTCTACTGGGATTTATATGATGTTTTCCTCATGATTAAGAGACAGTTCTGGGTTTGGGGGAAGAAGACCACAGAAGTGAAGTACCATTCCTGTCATATCCTATCAAGTGTGTATACTATAAACATGGTTTATCACTGTTGATGTTGAACTTGACCTCACTGAGCTAGTGCTTGACAGGTTTCTACATGGTAATAATAATCTTTTCCCCTCCTTTCCATGCTGTATCCTTTGGAAAGCAGTCACATTTAATGAGGAGGGAGTTATGCTCCACCTCCTTGAGGAAAGAGTATCTACAAAAATTATTTGGAATTTTTCACCAAAAACTATTCTCTCCCATTTTAAATTTATTCAATAATATATGTATATTGTTAATATATGTGGGTATTTAATATTTATATGTAATGAAAAACACTGTATTTCATTGTTCAAATTTCAGCTTTGGTCATTGTAATCTCCTTCAGTTGGCTCCTTTATCCCTTTGACCTATCCCCATCACTGTGGGTTATTTTGTTTATTTGTTTTGTTTTAGTCTTTGAGTATTCACTTAATTTCAGGTACTAAAAGATCCTCCAAACTCATCTTGTATATTTCCTATCTCAGTCCTGAAATCATCCCTTTTTTCAAAAAGTCCTGCTTCCTTTTATTGGAAAATAGCGTTCGAAGCCAGTATCTAGAAGTTAGGCGTCCTCACTTCTGCTGAGATGTTCTTGCTTCTAAGCCCATTCAGCTGACTGAAAAAAAATCTATATGTATATACTAACCTATGTATAGACACACCTATATTTCTTTACATAAACCATCTGTGCCTATATTAGGCTAAAACCGAGTTCATACTAACATCTTCAACTACAGTCCATTACCACATGGATCATTCTAGTTTCCTCCAATTAATTATCTGTAAACTCCCAAAGACTGAGAAAACTAATTCCACGGTCCACCACCTATTTACGTAATTGTTCATTTTCAGTATACACATAGAGAAGTATCAGAATCGTTAACCCATACCTCTGCCAGATACAACTTTATCAGTTAGATGACAGTGCTTATTGTACAGTTTCTTTGGTTGTAGTTTTACAAACTCTACTTATTTCCAAATAAGTAGATCAGCAATTTCCCCTCTCATCTTCTTCAGTGAAGCTGCTTCATGCATTTGTAAAACAGTAAGATTATTCTGCTCTATTTTGCATTCCATTCTTGGACTTCTCAACTCCCTAATTAGTTTAAATGTATGCTTATGTTAAGTTTCTTGTCACTCTTTCTACTGTAAAGTTCAATGGTTTCTAACAAATGTGTTGTGTCATGTATCCACTATTACAGTATGTTACAGGATTGTTTCACCATCCTAAAAATTTCCTATGTCTCATCTTTTCATCCTTCCCGCCCCTTCCACTGAATGTCTGGCAGTGACTAATAGTTTTACTGTCTGTATAGTTTTGCCTCTTTAAGAATGTCATGTTATTGGAATTATTGATTATGTAGCTTTTCCAGACTGATATTTCACTTAGCACTATGCACTTAGGTTTCTCCATAGCCTGATTATTTCTTTTTATTACTGAATTATTTTCTATTGTGTGGATGTATCACAATATGTTTATCTCTCAACCTATTGAAAGACATCTTGGTTACTTCCAGTCTTTGATAATTATGAATAAAGCTGCTATAAACATTTGTGTACAGGTTTTTGTGTGACTATAAGTTTTCAAATCAGTTGGGAAAATATCTAAGAGTATGCTTGCTGGATCGAATGGTAAGATTACCTTTAGCATTGTATGAAACTGTCAAAATACCTTCTAAGGTAACTAAAATTTTACATGCCCAGAGCAATGAAAGTTTGTATTGCACTACATCCTTACCAGCATTTTGTAGTATCACAGTTTGGATTATAGTCATTCTAATAGGTGTGTGGTTGTGTCTCTTTGTTGTTTTAATTTGTATTTCTTATATATAATATTTATCATCTTTTCATGTGGTTGTTTGCCATCTATATATCTTCCAAGCTAAAGTATCTGTTCTGTTCTTTTGCACAATTTAAAAAATTTGAG